>NC_052485.1:2003763-2149434 GCF_009730915.1 Dioscorea cayenensis subsp. rotundata | reverse complement strand
ATGCTGTTAGCCATGTTACTTTATTATATATGATATATTAGATATATATTATTATGTTAGTATATAAGGATATATTAGCATATATTATTATGTTAGTATATAAGGATATATTAGCATATAATATATGCTAATAAGATTATCTCGTCCTAGAGTTGATATGATGGTATATATAACTCGGATTTTCTATTGTTTTCTTTCTTGGATTTGAAGTTGAGTTCGCGTCATCGAGATATTCTTCATGATGATTTCAGCCTTTAACTCTAGTGGAGGCGTGGGCAAGAGTGCCTAACTCACGATTAACTTGTAGAGGGTTTGTGTGTTTATCTTCTTCTATTATAGTCCTATCTTGCATGTGTTTTGGAGAACTAAGTTGCCATGATTATTGGGACATCTACGGTGTGTGTTAGTGCTTAAAGGGGTCTAGAAGCATTAAGTCCCCCAATAATATACCAAGTTATTGGTTTATAGTCAAGTAAATTCTGCACATAGGTGTTCACAATACTCAAGGATGTCTTCATTGAGTAATGCTAAGGTTGGGAAGTGATGTAGATTTAGTTGGGAGAAACGATTTCCTATTGGAAGACGAAATGAAGAATTTGTTGATATCACAAAAACTACACAGGCACTTTTGGGGAAAGAAAAAGAAACCCAAAGAAATGAGTGATGAAGATTGGGAAGATCTTGATATGGAGGCAATGTTATTTTGTGTTGATAGGATGTCAGAATCTTCTTATGGCGATAGTTAGCGAGGAAATTAGTCCACCAGATCAAAACCTGACAAATCGCATCTCACTTGAAGCGCAAGTTGTACATCAAAAAGGATGAAGGAACTTCAACCGGATCACATAAGCAAGTTTGAAAGATAATAGTTTCAAATTCTAAGGATGTGGAGGTCAAAGTAGAGGATGAAGATCAAGCTATTCTACTTTCTTTGCCACCATCATTTGAGAACCTTGTACAAACATTGATGCTTGTGGGTGAGACGACTTATGAACGAGAACATCACCTTATCCGATGATCTTAAGATGGCTATGGTGGAAGAGTGGACAAAGAGCAAGCACAAGGATTGTTTATATGGGGTATCAAATGAAAGGGAAGAAGTGTGAAAGAGGGAAATCAAGATCAAAGTCAAGACCTATTACAAAAGTAGTATGCTACAATTATGGAGAGTTAGGGTATTTATAACGATTGTTCCAATAAGAAAGTAAATTGGAGGAAGAAGAACAAAAATAACAATAAGGGAAAGAAAGTCAAAGAAGAAGCAAGTTAGTGCTTGATGAGACAATGATGAATGCTTCATGCCAATCAAGGTGAAGACATTTCCGGAAATGGACGCTCGTGTCTTTTATCACATGTGTCCAAATAGGTGGTTTACAACCTATGAGAACATTGATGGTGGTAATGTATTGATGGCAATGATCATACTTGCAAAAAATTGGGCTTGGTTCAATTAGAATCAAGATGCATGATGGGATTATCGTAACCTTGACAAATGTAAGGCATGTTCCAGATTGAGGAAGAACTCGATTTCACTGTGTATTGAATCCAAAGGGGTGATTGCGGCTCATAAGGAATTCTAAAAGTTGTTCGAGGCTCCATGGTGGTGATGAAGGGGTTTGTCATGATAATCTATATGTTGTTGGGTATGACAATCATGTATAATGCAGCAATTGGATTTCAAAGAATAATCTACTGATTTCATTTTAAGCTTTGCATTGGCCTCGACATATTTAAAAGGGTTTAACTCTACTTTGAGGAAGGTTTGTTGAAGAACTTGAGAAACCTTGCATGGACTTTTAGAATCGGTGTATGGGAAGGCACACCGAGTCAAGTTCACCTCATGCTGAAGCACAAGAGAGAAGACTATTGTATGTGCATACGACGTAGTGTGGTCTATTTTAAAGCTGTCAAAGGGGTTCCGTATATTTGTCTTATTTATTATGATTACCAAGATATGCTTGGGTATATTTTCTCTAGTATAAGAATGAAGATTTGGGACATCTAAGAGAGCAATGGTTGAGAAGGTATCAGTGGTAAAAGTCACATAACCAGCCATGATAACGTGGCTGCAGGCTAACCGGGCTGTTCTAAGAGCTCATAGGATCAAGAGGGTATTGTCTTATTAATCGACAGCTAGGAATACACCACGTTGGTAACGGGGTCAGCAGAGAGAGGCCTAAACTGCATACTACTGAGAGAGTGATGACAAGACCCAATTCGGGTTCAGTAGAAATGCGTAATCAAGGCAACAAGATATATAAGCGAATAGCCCACATTCCACCGATATGACACCCACAGATTATGGTCGAGAATACGCAGACTATAATGTTCTTAGAATTTTCTTTAACAGATAATTTTGCATTATCAAGGAAGAGAGAATAAGCTGATCCTAGACAAGAAAGTACTGGGATACGTTAAAGTATACTGAAGGCTACTTCCGCCTCGTGTATGGAAGATTCAAAGTTTATAATCAAAGCAGGATGTTACTACAGAGAATTCCACATTAGCTCTTCGCTAAAGCCATGGTTTCGACGGTGATGGGCGGTTTAGTTAACAACACCCAAGTGAGACTGGATGATCCTAAGACCAACCACCATGTTCATGAGAATGTTATGTAAACGTAATATAAGGAGGCTCATAAACATAATACACAAATACTACGCAGTAGTCTTCACACATTAGCTAATATAAAGAGAAGAAACGTGTTCGGTTTGGGTCGATTTAACTCAAAACACTACATGGACAGAATTTGGTCGAGTACGACTCCTGAGAATGATTTGAATACTTAAGTGTTTCATCAAGACGAATAAATGGTATTACCATTAGAAACTATAAGAGATAATCTCTTGGAAAACCAACATGGAAGTTGTCCCACTGCCACTGCAAGCATGCTATAAGTACAGAAGCTAGCAAGTACAAGAAAAAGGAAGAGATCGTATCTAAGCGCATGTGACAAGGTACAAAGGCAAGACTGAGTCGCAAAGGGATTTACTTGCTTGGAGAAAGAAGGGGCTGGACTGTAATGAGATATTTCTCCCGTGGTAGAGGCACACCTCCATCCGTATCATTCTCTTTGAGTTTTGGTAGCTCATGGTGATCTCGATGGAACAACTTGATGCTAAAACGACCTACTTATGGTGACTTAGATGAGGAAATTTATATCGATACGGCCGGATAGGGTACAAACTCGAAGGAAAAGAGAATCGGGTCATGCGCTTGAGAAATCGCACTATGGTTTCGACAGCGTCGCCTCGGCAGAATGTACAAAGCGCCTGATGCTTTTACGCTCAAGAAGTGGTTACTCTACAAGCAAGTATCATTGTCGTGTTTACTTTCGTAGACTTTGTGGTGGATGCGTGTATCTATCTCCTATCATGACGTGGACGACGTGCTCATTGCATCCTTAGAGTGCAAGGTGGAGATAGATAGGTTAAAGTCTCGGCTCGATGTTCAGACGACGATATATGGTATTGCCAAGAAAATCACCGGGTACTGGAGATCAAAGAGGGGTCGCCGTGTTATTTCACGTGAAGTATCCTTGGGAAAGTAATATTTAATATGAGATGCAAGACGTTGGTGACTCAATTGTATCTACTTTCGTCTCTAGTAAGCTATTCTACTATTGATTTAAGAAAAGAACACATGGCTCAGGTTGTCACGATGCAAAGAGGGTGTAATGTATGCGATGTATGTACCGTCAGTATATTTCCAGTGATCGGTGTGGTTAAGCAGTTAAGCGCCGTCAAGAGGCTTCAGCACAGGAGGCAGGTGAAATGGATTGAGGTACTTGAAAATTTTACCATTAGCATGGGTTGTGTTTGGTGGAGAAAGATGTCGATTGGGTGGGTTTGTCAAGGACTCTGATTATGCAAGTGGTCTGGGTAAAGCGTTCACAGCTCTTGGTTATATTCGGATATTTGGTGCTCAGTTGGTTAGCGATCGGTATTACAAACCACGTTGCTTCTCTACCAGGAGAGTATATGGCGTGGCGGAAGAGGAGTGAAAAGAAGCTTTGTGGTTATAGGGTTTGTTTAGATGATTTTGAGGTTAGGCGACACGGTGGACTTGAGGGTGTGTGATCAATTAATTCATTGGCTAAATCGAGTGCGCCATATAGTACCAAGCATGCTCGATGTCCGGAGGTATCATTTTGTGCGGGATGTAATAGAGAAGGCTCTATCTCCTTGCGAGAGGTGCGCACCGGTGACAATCTGAGACATATTCACAAAGTTGTTCCAAAGAAAGACAAGTTTTGACATTGTTTGAACTTTGCCGATCTTGATTGCTAATAAAGGAATTTTAGGGGTTGGGAAGTGACTATTTGAGTTTGGTGAAGATGTTCTATCTTGATGGTCTCGGCGAAGAAGTCCTTGTCGTTCCGTTTGGTGTCAAGTAAGGAAGCGAGGAGTGGAAATTATGAAGAGAAACAATGATAAGAAATAACTATATAAGGTGGCTTTGTGGGCATGTCATTAGTCATGTTGACATATTATATAGATATATTAGCATATATATTATTATGTTAGTATATAAGGATATATTAGCATATATTATTATGTTAAGTATATAAGGATATATTAACATATAATATATATACTAATAAGATTATCTACAAGTAAGTTGGATATAGAGGTATATAGCTAGAAGAGGATTTTTATTGTTTTTTTACTATTGCTGAGACAGGCTTGAGAGTTGTTCCAAGCCATCCCGGAGATAAATGCCATGAGTGGTTCAATTCCCGACCCGTGGAGGCGTGGCGAAGTCACCAAGGCTCGGCGTAATTCTTTAATAATAAATGGTTTGTGTGTGTTTATCTTTCTTTCTCTATTATATAGTCATATATCTTTCCGTGTGTTTTGGGTAGCAGCATGAGTTATTGGGGCATCTGGTGTGGTGCTTAGAAGTGCCCAGGTGAGCATTAGTCCCCCAACAAACCCTTTCTTGGACTCTTTCCGAAGAGCATGGGATTCGTAAAGATGGGGCTCTCCAACGGTGATATTGCGTTTGTAGGAAATCAGGTAAATGTGGCGTCCAACGTGGTCCCATGCATGATCGAAAATCACATGCCAGTGATTGCGCTAACGAAGTCCATTCTCTGGTCACCATGCATGCACTAAAGTAAAACACTACTAATTTCAAAATAAATAGTTATATCATATGCTATATATAGACATATATATATATATATATATATAATCGGATAAACTATTGTTTTATTGAAAAAGAAGAAACATACAAGGATTTTTATATCCTTTTATTTTATTTTTATCTAATACATATCGTCTATTCACTTTTCTATATTAGAAACAGATCCCATGAGAAATCATATGCATATTTTTAAACTTGAGACTAAAAGCAACATTTATCTCGCTTTTATTAGCTCTTAAATATTTTTATTATGTGTTGCTATAAATATGTACAAAATTATCTTTTAATGTATAAATTTATTTTATATTAATTAAAACCAAAAAAATATAAAATTAGTATCTATAAGTTTTTAAATAGAGTGGATAAACCATAATTTATTTTAAAACCATTAAAAAATAAATAGTTATATCATATGTATATTTTTAAATTGAACTATTAAGTGGATGTTTGATATTCAGTAATTTTTATATTCTACTCAATGAATACCGCTTTTATCCACCTTTTTCACAAATATTATATTACCGGAGAATACTATTACTGAAGAATGTGATTCTCAAGTCATGTTGATATCGAATGTGTAATTTCTATTTATTTGATAACTCAAAAGTGAGATTGCAATATAATATTACCTTATTTTGGTCAACTACTAAATTTATACTACCAATTGCTATTTTACTAAAAATACTCTTATCAAACATATGTAAAAATGTATCAAAAGTTTAACATTTTGGCATAAAATATGCAAGGTCTTTATCATATTATATATGAAGAGTGGTAATCTAGGGATCGACGTCCATAGTAACTCTTGGATGTTAATTCAGTGGTTATGATCATTATACTCATGATGACAAAAACCGCGTTACTACGATTGTCATCGATGAATCATAAATAGTAAAATATGTACAGTACTTATATAAACGAACAACCATTGGATAATTAATGATCCAACAGCTGTAATTAAAACGTTTCTAGAGAATAATAATCTAGGGCGTCATCTTAGATTACGATTTCCTTCATATATATATATGAGGACCAGTAATCTAAGGGATGTCCGATAGATTTGTTAGATGGTAAATCTCGACGATCGATCATCATAAAAAAGCGATTGAAAACACGTCTCTTCGATGATCGTACGGTAATTATAAATAGTAAAAGATGTGCAATCTTATATAAACAAACAAGCGTCACTAGATTACCATTTCCTATATATATATATATATAGTATCAAACTTACATTCAATGATTTTTATATATATATATATCTGAGCTACCCACTTTTTAATTAAAACTAAGTTAATTAGAATCAAATTAAAGATAATGGTGTATTATATTTTGAATTTGAAATTAAAAAATAAAAATATCTCATTTTTTAAAATTTAATGAATTTTGTTTTAGTCCAAACGTGTAAAATAAATAGGGTACAATTGAAAAAAAAAATTACATTCCACTGAGAATAGGTAAAAGTATTACGAAAGTTGTTAATTTTTAAAAATGTAATATTTCCACCTTAAACAACTAAACAAGGTAATCCTATATTATTTGATCTAAATTCTTGAGGTAATATCATACCTCCAACAAAAAGCCACTTAATTGTTATATTTTATGTAGGTATAAATGCTTATAAATACTATATGCACATGAGTTTTGATAATAAAATCATAGACACCAAAACCTTGGCAAGGGCAAAATCCGACCTATACTTGCTCGAGGCGTAAGGACATTTTGCATTATCTCTTGGCTTTTGCCAAGAGGGCAATGCGGGTATTCTCAAAAGATGTAAACCCTAGTCCCACTTGTAAGACACAAGGATATTTTGCACTATTGTTTGGCTTTGGCTAAAAGGTGAAATTTCAAAAATAAAAATTAAAATCAAGCAAAAAATATCAAAAGCTAAAGGGGATGAATAAAAATTTTTAAAGACTTAAATTATATAAATTAAAAATAAAAAAGAATAACTAAAAATTGAAATTTATTGGAGTGGAGAACTTTGAATGATTGAAAAGAATAATATATATAAATATATAAAAAATATAATAATGCATATATATAGTCCACATTAACTATATTATATTTTATGAGAGACTATTTGAATTATTATAGGGTGATGGTTTATTTTTCTTCCAAGTAGAAGGTGAAAGATTAAATGCCATTTGAGGGTTCCTACATGTCCACATTTAATTAGAAAAAATATATACTTGGCAGTAAATTGCCATATTTTATTTTATAATTTTTTAATTAAATAAAATTTATAGATCATATGCCGGTTATGATTTAAATTCTATCTTATGCTATCCTTGTAATTAAATCAAATACTCAATATGGAAAACCTGGCCCCTAGAAAATTCAATTAGTTGCTGATTAGTACATGTGTACTTTGTCAAGGGGGGGCAATTGTCTATGTTATTGCTGCTATTGTTATCAGTTTGTATTTCTTGATTTTTGTTGAATTAACGTGGCTCCAGTTTTTTTAAAGCAATTTGCATTAGTATAGTTATTTATGTAAATTTTCTTTTAAGATTTGAGTTAACTCTATAATTCTAATTTATCTCAGATTCTATTATTATTTAAAAAAATTGAACATTCAAATTATATTTTGATTCGTATAAAAATTTAAAATAAATGATAAAAAATAAAATCAAGGACATTTTGAATTTTGAAAAAAAATGATTAGGAAAAACTAAACCAATTAAAGAACACAAGGAAAGGGAAAAAAAGAGAAGCTTAGTGTTGAAGAAAGATGAAGATAAAGAAAAAGAAAAAGAAAAAAAAATGCACAACTAAGAGGGAAAATTTTTTAAAGCAAGATGAATGCATGAGGTTTAGTTGGGATCCTATGTTACAGTTATTTTAATTTTAATTTTTTTTATTAATCAGTGGCAAGAGCCCCTTATATACATATAAATACGAAAATGCACTAATTACGGTAATTTATTGAGATTTATTTATTTAAAAAAATATAAAACAAAATTTCAGAGAAAGTGAAAAAGTTGCCCAAAAAGGAAAAGAAAAACACTCATGCAAAGGTATCTCATTTATTTTTCCGACTGGTAAGCATATGTGAAGACTATTCTACACTAACATATATGCATGCAGTGGCTGATTTAGAGGGGGGCAAGGGTGTGCTCAAGCACCCCCTTGCCCATGACTATATATACATACATATATATATATATATATATATATATATATAATAATTTGTATGGAAAGTGATATTATTTATTTATTTATTTTTTAAATTTAACCCACAATATTTAAAATAAATTAAATAAAAACAATAAAATTATTATATTAAATAAAATTGATTCAAATTTTATATTTAGACATTTTTTTATTGAACTTATCAATGCATTATTATCAATTTTTTAGAATATTAATGTAAAAATAGTAATAATAAATATAAAAAATAAAACCATAAAAAAATTATTGCTATTTTAAAATCTCTAAAAACAATCATTGCAGTTTATGAGTTTTCTATCTTTGATCAATCTCTTGAGACTTTCGAGTTTATATTTTATCTTTCATTATAGAGACTAATTATATATTTTTTTTAAAATTTGTTTTATATCATAATTACTTTGTTTAATTTTTGTGTGATTTTTGTTGTTTAAAAATATTTGATATTTACTTGTGAAAATGGTTAGGTATTTATTGTGATTATTTGCTATAAAAGATTAATTATTTATAGATGCATAAATGAATTTATATTGTGTATTTGTGCTAAGTCATTTTTTTAATTGTATTATTTGTCAATTTAGTGTTTAACTGTCAGTTGAGTTATTTGCTAATTATGTAAATATGATAGATTTTTACTCCTAAACCAAAATCTTTATATGGATATATATATATATATATATATTATACTTTTGAATTATTGATTATTATTGTCTCAAATTTGAATTAATAAAGTAATTAAATATTCATAAAATTTTTAAATTTGAATTCAGCACCCCCTAAATTTTGTTTCTAGTTCTGCCACTGTATGCATGTACATAATGAAAAATTAAAAAGACAAAAAGAACCAAAGAAGATCGAGGAAACTTGCCTCGGGATCAAAATTAAGCGCAGATCTCCATAAACTGAATGTCCTCTCTCCATGTAACCAGCTGTTCAAATCACAAAAACCAGAAGAGGTTCATAAAACTAGGAAATCTTTCATGGCTTTCTTAGCTTGCTTGGTTATATGACTTATTTCTAGCCACTCTACCACTATTACTTTCTGAAAACATACATCCCAAAAAAGTTATAGACCCAGGTGTTCAAATCCATAGACGACTTGGAATCCTATTAAAACTATGATATTATTATGTGGAAAATAATCCAATTAAAACTATGATATTATCATGTTGAATATATATATATATATATATATATATATATATTGATAAAAGTGGATAAACCACATGTATATATATATTAAATTTTTATGATAAAGTGGATAAACCAAAACAAGAGTCCATTGAAGATGGACACATAAAAAACAAAACAGAAATATGAAGACCCCAGATGTAGAGAGACTCTTCTAAAAATAACCGGCATGACTAAACAGTAAATATAGGAAGATACAATCCAATCTCATAAACCCAAAATCGAGTTAATTAAATGACCGACTATAAAAGAAATTAACTTGAAAAGATATAAGCTACTTAAAATCCATAGGTTTCACATGTTAATTATCATCAATAATTTGACAATTATTTAAATAAAAAAATAAGCAAAATAAGCAAAATCATAATTAATTGAACTAATAATTATTGGGTTCTTGAAAATACCTGGTTAATTGTGCAAGTGCCTGCTGCTGTTGATCACTATTATCCGGTAATAGTCAGCGTAGAGAGAATTGAAGGCAATGAAAGGTTTTTAAATAGAGATGACACAACATCTTTATTAGATTTCTTTCTTCATTGTCACTCCAAGAATAAACCAAAATAATTTAAAGAAGTCTCTTTCTTTCTTAACTTCTTCTCTTATTATCGATTAAGTTTAGAATGTAAGCTAGGAATGCAAAAGAAACAAGGCGGAGAATCAGATGCTGACCTTTGCTTTAGGATTGGACAAGAAAAGCGATGGTCATTGCCTTTCTGAAAGTCCCTCATGGATTGCCTCTGTGATCAAGATTGCCTCCATCTACAAGCAATCCAATTCTTTCAAAGGCCAAGGGACCAATCAGCCAGGGTAGTCTGCATAATATCTTTGGACATGATTTGAGTTCAAGATATTCCAGGGATGGTTATTCCCACGCCACCACTTTTTGTCCCTAATGCAGTGAGTTCAGGCAAGCTAATTAACTAAAGCTTCTTCAACAGAGAAAACAAGCATTCATCAACTTCGTCTTCAGAAACCACATGCAATATCTTAAATTAATGAAGCTTGGTCTTCTGCATGTAGCTCTTTTGAATTTTGCATTGCATTCCATCAGCTTGTTTCAACAAGAAGAAATATGTCAGTTTTGGACAAGGTCGAAAGGACTGCAGAACTCTAAGCAGTTGAAGATAGATATATGTGCGCACATTGATATATAGATTCTGTTGATTAGCTCCATTGGAGTGTTCCATGTCCTGGCTTTTTTCATCAAAGCAACATTGCAAAGCAAGGAGTGGTGTTTTTCTGGAAGGTTGTCTCTTGGGTTCATCTGACTTGTCTTCTTCATGGATGTAGAGAGTACCATGCCAATCTTTTCTTGCATTCACGCCCCAAATTAACCAATGCTATATATATTCAAGGGGTGAATGCGATGCTATCTACGAACAGGTGTTCACTAATTGAAGGAGGTGTTGGGAATTCGGATTCCCACTGAAGATCGAGAGAGAAAAATAAAGTAGAAAACAATCACAAGAAAGACAATATTTACGTGGTTTGGCAAGATTGCCTACGTCCACGGCCGCACTAGGGTTTTTATTTCAATATCTGAAGCACTCATACATCTTACAAGGGACTGCCTATATATAGAAGAAATCTGAGGTATATCTGGATTAAATCTTTGAGGCATATCTGGATTAGAACTCTGAGGCATATCTGGAAGAGGGTAAATCATATCTGGATCCTAACCCTATATGGATCCTAAACTTATCCAGATCCTAAACCTATCTGGATACAAATCCTATCTGGGTACAATTTACAAGATTATCAAACTATAATCCTAACTGTATACAAATTACCCTTCTATCCTACTGCATGGGCGTTCTCCCGCACCTCCAACCTAAACCCGATGCTCTCCCCAGACCTCCCCGGGGTGTCACATAATCAGGCTCCACATACCCAACAATCTCCCACTTGGAGACTGATCTTCTAATATAAGCGGCTCTCTTATAGTCCTCATCTCTGTAGCTTAAATGATGCTCCTAGTGCGGCGCCTCCTCTTCATCAAGCGATTTGGAGGCCAACTGAGGCCATGCATAGCCTCAGTTTCTGGATGGTTACACTCTTTGTCAACATGTCCGTTGGATTCTCTGCACTAAGTATCTTCTTCAGTGCTAGTGTCTCATCCTCAATTAACCACTGAAAGCCTTTCACCACAAATCTGGCCTTGTAACTTTTCTTGTCATCATGTTCTTCCTTGACATGGTACACCCATTTGTTCTGTGAGGCTTTTTTCTCTTCTGGGAGCTTAGTCAACACCCAAGTCTGATTCGTCTCTAGGGAGTTCATCTCCTCTTTCATGGCTAACTCCCACTTGACAGAATCTTCCACTTGCATAGCTTCTGTATAGTACTCCGGCTCACCACCATTGTCTATTCTCAGACTCTTTCGAGCGGAATCATCGATAAAGGTAACATAGTAGCGCGAGCCTCCAAGAGATCTTACTAGAACTGGCCCCCATACATCACTGTGTACCAATTGTAGCATTTTTTCCTTTGATACTCTTGCAGACTTTGAGAAACTGACTCTTTTATGCTTCCCATAAATACAGTCTTCACAAAGACCTACATTAACCGTCTTCAAATCTGGCAGCTTTCCGCTTGATGCTAACAGTTTCATCCTTTTCTCGCTCATGTCCCCAAGTCTTCGATGCCATAACTTTGAATCAACTGAAGAATCCGCAACTGATATTGTATCTCTGCTCTTTGAAGTCATGTATAATGTTCCCATCTTCTTGCCTTGTACCACAATCCTTGCACCCTTGGTTACTTTCCACGATCCTCCTCCAAACACGATAGTGTATCCGGCATTGTCAATCTGACTCATGGAAATCAAGTTTCTTTTCAGGCCTGGGACATACCTGACTTCTTGTAGCTTCCACTGTGTTCCATTGGCAGTCCTTATGTGAACTTCACCTTTTCCCGCAATCTCCAAAGGTTCATTATTAGCAAGATATACCTTTTCCATATTTTTCCTGCAACATAATTATGTAGCAATTCTCTACGAGTGTGTTGAGTGAAAGCGACGCACTTTTCGAGTCTAGAATCCATGACTCAATAGGATCATCAACACGACAGAAACAAGAGCATCCTCAACATCTTGCTGATGAATTTTGCGGAATCGTCATCTTCCCGATTGATTCTTCTTATTCTTCTTTGGTGCCTTGCACTGACTACTGAAGTGGCCCTTCTTATCGCAATTCCAGCAGACAATATCTTTGTGATCCTTTTTCTGACCCTTCTGTTGACTCCTTCCTCTGCTTTGTATGCTCAAAGCTAATCCCAACGATTCTCCTGATTCTTTTCTGCGAATATCCTCGCTCAGAATCAAATCTCGGATATCCTCCATCTTTAATTTCGCACTTCCTGACGAACTGCTCACTGCAGTTACTGTCGTTGACCAACTCTCCGGTAGGGATGATAGCAAAATCAGTGCCTTTACCTCATCCTCAAACGTGATCTCCACAGAACTCAATTGAGTCGTAATCACATTGAACTCATTAATGTGATCTGTAACAGATGCACCTTCTACCATCTTCAAGTTAAACAGACGACGCATCAAATACACCTTGTTCGAGGCAGATGGTTTCTCGTACATATTTGATAACGCCTTCATTAGATCCGCGGTTGTCTTCTCTTTGACGATGTTGAAAGCCACGTTCCTCGTCAATGTCAAACGAACCACTCCAAGCGCCTGGCGATCAAGTAGATCCCAGACCGCCTGCTCCATCCTCTCTGGCTTCTTCCCTGATAGCGGTTCATGCAGCTTCCTCTGGTAGAGATAGTCCTCTATCTGCATCTTCCAGAATCCGAAGTCCCTGCCATCGAATTTCTCAATTCGAACCTTTCCTTCTTCCATCACTGCTCCCACTCTTATTTTCGAACCTAGGCTCTGGTACCAGTTGTTGGGAATTCAGATTCCCAACGAAGATCGAGGGAGAAAAATAAAGTAGAAAACAATCACAAGAAAGACAAGATTTACGTGGTTTGGCAAGATTGCCTACGTCCACGGCCGCACTAGGGTTTTTATTTCAATATCTGAAGCACTCATACATCTTACAAGGGATTGCCTATATATAGAAGAAATCTGAGGTATATCTGGATTAAATCTTTGAGGCATATCTGGATTAGAACTCTGAGGCATATCTGGAAGTGGGTAAATCATATCTGGATCCTAACCCTATATGGATCCTAAACTTATCCAGATCCTAAACCTATCTGGATACAAATCCTATCTGGGTACAATTTACAAGATTATCAAACTATAATCCTAACTGTATACAAATTACCCTTCTATCCTACTGCGGGGCGTTCTCCCCGCACCTCCAACCTAAACCGATGCTCTCCCGCACCTCCTGGGGTGTCACACAATCAGGCTCCACATACCCAACAGGAGGGCACTAGATCTAGAATGCTAAACGGTGTTTTGTGGAATGGAGTTTTGTGGAGTATATTCTTCTGCTTCTTGTTTCTTGAGAAAGCTTGCTACTGAATCCTATTGTTAACTTGTTTTGTGGTAATAATAATTTTGTGTTATTTAATTGATTCTGTGACTTCTACTTCTACTTCTCGCCTTTGCTGCGACTGCCCTGGCATTGCTAGCCATGTGAATTCTTTCAACCCTTGTACTGCATGGCACTTTACCTCCGAGTATGAGAATCTGAAGATCAACCTGAAGCACTTCCCCAACCTTTTCATTGAGACCATCCCCAGAGCTGACAATATTATTGCGGATTCTCTTGCTGTTTTTGGCCGCTCGCACGTACCTCTCTCTCTTTTCCATCATGGTCTGGACCGGCCCTGCTGGTTGGAGGACCTCTGTTCCAGCAGAAACCTTCACTTTTAGTTTCCTTTCTGTTTTTTGCTTTTTGTTAGCTTCGGCTCTTTGTTCTAAAAAAAACTGGCTGCATCTTTTAGATTTTTTTTTTTTTTAAATGTTTTGCCTTTCTGTAATTAGCTGAATACATTTATTGCTGGAATTGTATTCGTCAGAAGCTTGCTCCTGATATTGATCAAGGGTCATGAGGTCGTCAAGCTCATCTTCTTCAGACATCTGGGCATCAGATTTGTCAGAAGCTTCGTTCTCAGAGTTACTGTCTTCCTCCATGTAACACTCATCCAGAGCAGCAGCGACCTGATCAACAATCTGTCATAGTGTTTAATCCAAATACATTTATTATTGCTATAAGATACATTAAATTAATACCATATCAACAATCTGCGAATGAGAGTAACAATCTTTTAACCTAAATACATTTATTCCATAAGATACATTAAATTAATACCACAGCAATTTTAGTCAAATTATTTTTATTACATCATCTTATTCGTCCCAAATAATTATAAAATTCCAAACAATACATTACAATAGAGTTTAATCCAAATCCCCACACAAATAGAAACAATAACAGTGGTCTTTTTATCAAAAGCAGCAAAACACAAACAGATTAACCATCAGCAGCCAAACACCAACAGAAATTTGAAACAATATACAACCAATTTGCAGTGCTATTCAATTTATATTAACAATTGATGTGAGGTTTCATACTTGTTCTCAAGTTGTCATCAAGTACTGTCTAATATTCCATATTGGATTTTTATTTGATCTTAGGAAGGACAAAAGAGAGCATAGTGAGAAATTGTAAGAACTTTGGATTCCATCACTTCATAATTTTCTTTACCCATATATATTGAAACTTGAAGTCTTAATATGATAAGCATGGAAATACAGCCTCTGCATAAAACACACTTATGTGATGGGTATTCCAGTGTAGGTGTTTGAATATGTGTTATATGTCCTAGATTTTACATGTTTTGGGACTGTGAGCTTTTGGTATTAGAATATTTTAGTACAAATTTTAGTATTGGTGTTGAGTGATTTTTTTATATCTTTGAAATTTACTTTCAAATATAAAATATCATTAAGAATTTGATTTGCTGGAATTTAGAGTTTATGGGTATAGATCAAATAATTAAACCACTTATAAAACTGTATATATATATATATATATATGAAATTTCTTATTACCGACAATTATTTATATAATTATTTAATTATTTAGTTTTTTTTTTAATTTAAAATTATTCATTAAAACATTTAATTGCTTTGGGATTTTGAATTCAGTGTCTATTTTTGTTTATTATTTTTCTAAAATTATTAATTTTATTTATTTATTTGATTACTCATAATTTAGTTATTTAATTAATTATTTATTAACTTGTTAGTTACTATTTATTTAGTTGTTTATTTGTTTATTTTAGTTTTTACATATTAAATAATTAAACATTTGTGAATTTAATCATTCAATTGTTAAGCTTATTACTTATTTTGAAAAAACTCAATTATTTTATGTAGAAAATGGGATCATCGAATGGCCACATGAAAATCTTGCTCTCTTTGACAAATCCAGATTGCTACATCATCTAAGGTGGATAAACCACTGCAATTAAGTAAAATAGGAACATACAAAAGCTACCAACCCAGGTTGGACAGATAAAAGAGTACAAGAACCACTAGATGTGGTTAGGTACAAAAACAAAAAAAACCCAAAGAAAAAGTGGGGACAAGGGACATCCTTGCCGTCGCAGCCATAGTCACAGCCAACACCTAGTCCGTACTCTAGTCAAGGACCTCCTCCGTCGGTAGCGTCGCACCAGCAACCTCCACCCGAGGGCCAAGGAACTCCAAGCTCCTTCTGATAGTAGACAAATCATCCTCACACCGCATCCTCTGATCCTCAGACACTGGAGAGAGCCAAAATAAGAGCATCCTGTCAATTTTCAGTACAATGCAATACGCAGTGTGGGCCCCAGCTTCCTTGTCCTCATTCATTTGTAAAAGCCATGAGAGCCCAGGATTCCTGGCCAAAATTATGCAAACTTTTGCATAATTTCATGAAACTTGTCTTAAACTTGTCCTTGTTGCCATCTTGTTATTGACAATGGAGCCCTCGAGCCTTTTAGCATCCTTTTCTTCTATCCTTTTAGAGAGAGAGAGAGAGAGAGAGAGAGAGAGAGAGCTGTGATCTCCTCCGCGAACTTCCGCAATCCTCCGGTGAACGTCCGATGATGAGTTTGTGGACTCAACCGCATAGATTTCTTTTCCTGATTTTGTCAACCTTCCATGTAATCTCCTAGCCTTTCCTTCTATTTAATTATTAGATGTTGTAGTGCTTGAAAATACTTGGGTGATGATTGTCATGTTGCCTTAGATAATAATGGTATTATTGAATGCATGATCCGCATGTTAAGGCCAAGGTTTTTTTACATCTATTTGGAGTTTTGATCTCACTCTATCCTTCCATCTTGTGAGTTTGTTGTAGCTGCATATTGATTTCAAATTGTTGACTGCATCCCTCATCCTTCTTTTTGAAATTCTTTTTTTATTTTTATTTATTTTTCATATGTTGGATATGTATAAGTAGTTATATACTTACCCTTATTCTATAGGTCTAGTTGTACATCATTTGTTAAGTTGGTGGAATGATATTGCAAAGCTAAAAGCAATGTATATCTCTTGTGATTAGTAATAGTGATAGTTTAAGAGTATGAGGGAAGCATTGTAGTGGAATGTGTTTAGATTGGATGGTGGAGATTTCTCATCAAGTTGAAATATTGGTTCAAGACAAATGTCAAAATGATTGGAGGTTAAGCATTGGATCACTTTAATTTTTAAATCATGTTAATTGGTTAAGCTTTTGAGATGCATTTAATTTCCTAGGTGAGTTCCTGCTAGAATACATGCAAGACACTTATTTTATTTAGTATATTTATTTATTTCTTTATTTTTGGTTTCTCTCTCTAGAGAATGTAAAAAGAAATATTTGGTTAGTGTTTTTAACTTGTGATTAGAGTGATTTTTGTTCTAACTTTGGTAAATCATTGGGTTTTTAGGATCGCTTTTTAGGGAGTGGTCTTGGACCTCATTTTTGCACTTAGGCAATACCAGGTAAGTAATCCCCCGAGAACTCATGTTTTTCATTATTTGAAGAATTTCTTTTCTTGGCAAAATTATTATCTATTATTTTATTATGATATTCTTGCTTATTGTATTAATTATAAAATTATCTATTGTCGAATAGGTATTTTCATGTATTTCTGATTTATGGCTTTAATTAGCTATGGACTTAGTATTTATGTTTTGGTATGTTATTTTTAGAATGGCTACTACTTATCTTGAAACGTTAATGCATCATTTATATTAGAATATTTGGTTGTAACCAGATCCTTATTATCTATTTGTTCTTATACGATGTGGTTATGATCATATTATGGTATGATGATAAGACCAAAGCTCTTGAGTTAAGGTATAGTGGATGCTTTTATGTTTTAAAGGGTGTATGCTAATTATTAATAATCTTGAGTCGATGTACAGGTTTGATGGGCATATATGTGTTTAGAGAAAATGTTAATGTAGGTGAATGTTAGATGTGAATACATCAAGAGAAATGTGGTACTACAATCCTGTGGCAAGGTTGAGTCTTGAATTTCAGGTTTTAACTTACTATCTAGGGTGGAGATCATAGCCTTTCCTTGATGGTATCCTTACTAAAATTGTGAGGTTAGCACTTGGGAAATAAATTAAATGATTTGGTGGTTTAGAGTCAATATTTCAAGGTTTATTGGGCTGGATTATTACGGATTTGAGACTTCGACATTCTATGTTCATGCATGAAATTGCTAGAATGAATTTTTAAGTTATGATAATGAGTTGAATGGGAATTGGGGCCTAAATTCGGAGGTCATAGAAGCACAATTTCCAGATGATTAAAATTGAAAAGTTGTAATGATTTCTTGATTTCTTTGATCTATCTACCTGCCAGATTTCATATTTATTGGATATATATTCTATAAGATATGATCAATTATAGTTGACATGTCTTGGAGGTATTATTGTGTAGACATGCAGATTTAGAGGCCAATTTCCGGATTTAATATGTAAAATTAGGCAAAATGCTCAGTATAGAAAATATTCCTTATTACCATGACCTTCAATTTGCAAAATTTCATGTTTATTGGATTTATAGATTATGAGTTATGACCCACTAAAAAGACTTGCATATGATGACATCTATATGCAGAATCTTTAGATTTAACATGATCTTTGTCATTCTTGGAGACTAAAATTGGGTCAAGTATTAAACAAGGAAAAAGGTTCAGAATTTTCCTAAGTTACTTACTACAAAATATCTTTTCATTTGATGTTAAATTCTGGGAGTTATGCATTTTGAAATGAGACATACTAGAAGTAATGTTATGCAGAGCTTGTGAGATATAAATGTGCATAGTGATTAGTTTTTAGTAATGATTTGGGAAATTATTTATTTAATTTTGTAAGTAATTTCTATATTTTCAGTTATTTTTCCTAAATTGGGATTATGAAATTGTGTATTTCTGTTTGTTTGAATATTTGGAAAATTCATGAATATTCTGCATTTCAACCTTGAGTTTTTGTTTGAATGCTTTGGTCTCCAAATGAGCGATATGCAACCCTGTCAGTGGGGGGTTAAACCTTGACCTTGTCGACAAGTAATTTTGGGAAAGTGAGACTGCAGTTTCGCACCGTGTCCGTTCGGTGAAATAATCAACGGCCACCTAGTATTCAATCTCGGGTCACCGAGGGTAAATAAATGATTTCTGTTATTTTGGCTCGGACCTGTCACCGAGGATAAACAAATGACCTTTGGCACTGACAGTGAATTTGGAGACACACACTTGAATCTGTTACTTTTTGGCTTTGCCCTTTTGATTTTGATTTTTGTATTTTTTTTTAATATATATCGTATTTCTGGGTTTTGTATTCCGGTAAATCATATTTGTAATTATTCTTTATTAGAATATTTCACTTTGTATTTTGTATTTGTTTAAACTATGTTTAAACTTTGAATTATTCTTAACCTTTGGAATCAAGATTCGTAAACTCTGTTGTTTTAAAATAATTTCTGGATTACTTACTGGGCTAGTAAGCTCATGGATTTTCTTTTAATTCTTTTCAGATCATGAGTGATAGACCGGCGTGGATCTCGAAAGTTTGTCTGTAGATGTTGTCTTATCCTGTTGTAAATTTTGAGTTCTTGTTATTGTCTATCCATGTATTCCCGTATTTTATATTTTTTTAAACTTCTATATCCCGGTATTGTGTATTTTGTAGAGTTTGTAATCCGGTAACTCAGTTGGGTTGTTATAGATTCGTCTGCTTTGTATCAGATTCTGAGGCCTTGCAGGCCTATGGGGCTCACACCTTGTGGGTTTGCGGCCGTTTGTCTGCGCACCGGGTCCGGTGAGCCGGTTCGGGGCGTGACACGCAGGTACAATGTTGTCATTAAAAATACAATCATTTCTAGCAAGCCAGATATTCCTAACAATTGCCTTCACGAGTAAGTCCCCAAATGCTCTCTTGGCCGGAAGCCAGCCAAGCCTCCACTAACCCCAGAGATGTCTCATAGAGGTTGGAGCACTAGGGAGCTGAAAGATCCTAGTAAAGTAATCCTACACGAACTGGCAAAAGGACACAGAAAGAATAAATGGTCCGTGGATTCAATCCTAGAGAGACACAGCGCACAAGTTGTTGTTGGCAGCCGGTTACACCACCGTCACACCACTCCAGTTCGGGTCAGGGACGAACTTCCACCACCACTTGCCTAAGAGAGCCTGATTAAAGACCGCAATATCAAGGATACCCCAGCCCCACTGTTCCCGAGGTCGACATAGATTCTTCCAACCCACCAAGCGGCAACCAGGGTGATCAAAATCAGGGCCCGACCATAAGAAATCTCTACACAACCATCAATCTTCTTAGTGACCCAACAGGGCAGCCGAAATATAGACATCCAGTATGTTGGGATGGCAGATAAGACAGAATTCACCAAGGTGAGACGCCCACCTAGGGAGAGGTGTTGAACTTTCCACGTGGATAGCCTACTTTTCACCTTAAGGATAAGCCCCTCCCAATCTTGCCTACGAGGTCGCCTACTACAAAGCGGAATACCCAAGTAGCTAACTGGTAGGAGCCCCAACGCGCAGTTCAATGTGGCTACAGCCGTCGAATCAAGAAGTTCCCCCATTCTACAGGAGTAGAGGCAAGTTTTGCTAAAATTAGTTTCTAGCCCCGTCATACCTTCAAAGAGGTATAAAATCAATTTTATGATCCTAAGATCCTCTAATCCTCCTGTTGACATAATCAAAAGGTCATCCGCATAGTGGAGATTGCACTTATTTCCCAACTCTCCCAAATGTACCCCCACTAAGATCTTAGAACTGAGAGCATGAGTAAACAACGAACTCAGGACATCAGTAACAAGTACAAAAAACAGTGGAGATAGAGGATCACCCTGTCGCAAACCTCTCCGATAGTGAATATACCCATTCAGCGAGCCATTCACAAGGATCGAAGCCTTCGAGGAGTAAAGAATGCTATTGATCCAGTCCACCCATCGTCCACCAAAGCCCTTAGCATTAAGGAGCTCGAAAAGAAAGTCCCAATCAACCAGGTCAAAGGCCCTTGGCAAAGTCAACTTTCAAAATGTGTCCGGGGAACCTACGCTTGTGCAAGCTAAACAATAGTTCTTCGGCAGTGGAGATATTGTCAAGAATGCAACGTCCTTGCAGGAAAGCCGATTGATCAGAATCGACCAGCGAGTTCATAACCTTACTCAAGCGCGTAGCCAACAGCTTCGACAGAATTTTTAGTGAAGAGTTAATAAGGCTAATGGGGCGGTAGTCACCTGGGCCCTCCGGAGCTGTTACCTTGGGGATAAGAACGATACTGGCCCAGTTAATCTTTTCGAGGTTGGCGCGCCCAAAGTAGAAGTCCTCACAGAGATTCAAAAGATCCAACTTAATGACTTCCTAGAACTGACAGAAAAATTACAACGGAAAACCCTCTGGCCCAGGGCTTTGTCCCGTCCCAAGTTAAAAACCGCCTCCTTAATTTCCTCCAACGAGAAGGGACGTTCCAGAGGGGACAAGTCAACCTGTCGTTTGTGGGCAAGCAACTTTCGAAGATCCACCCTAAATCTAGAGGCCCGCCTACTACCAAACTGCTGGTTAAAATGATCTGCGAAGATCTTACCAATCTCCTGCGGATTCGTCATAGTAGCCCCATTACAGCACATACTAGGGATGAAGTTGCGGTTTCTTCGGCCATTGGCGATAGCATGAAAGAAGCGAGTGTTCTCATCTCCCTCCTTCAACCATTGTAGTTGCGATCTTTGTTTCCAATATAACTACTCTTGTTTCCTGATCTCACTTAAATTCCTAAGGAGATCCTCTTCCTTCTTGAACTCCTCCGGTGCTAGCAGTCGGGATTCTTTCAAGATGTCAATCTGTTCAAGGTCCTACAATAATGCCAGCTTCTTAAGTTTAATGGATCCGAAAGAGAATTTAGCCCAGTGACGCAACTGTCTTCTAATCCCCGTGACTTTTTTGGCCATGATAAAAGCACCGTAGCCCACAAGGGACAACTCGGTCCACCACTGTTCAACTAAAGCGTGGAAGCCCTCCGCAGCAGACTATGCTAACTCATACCGAAAGGGTTGCGGGTTGAAGGAATGGATACCAACCTCAAGCCGAATAGGGACATGATCGGACCCCAGTCTCGGGAGGCTATTATGGATCATCTTATGGAAAATGTTCGCCCACACATTATTAACCAAAAAACGATCAAGTTTAACCCACACCGGGGCAGCTTGGCCATTTGTCCAAGAAAAACATCTGCCGAAAGAGGGAGGCTCCTGCAACTCCAGGTCTTGCATGAAAGTGTTAGCCAGTCTAATGTCTTCCAAGTTTGGCCGGTCCGAGATTTTATCACCAACATCAAAAGTGGAATTGAAATCCCCGCAGATAATCTAGGGGATACTCGGATCCCCCGCGTAATCCCTAAGCTCACCCCAAAAGGCATTCTTTAGGGCCCTGGCATTAGGTCCATACACCGCGGTGCACCACCACACAAGATTCTCACGCTTGGAAACGAATTCGACTGATAAACTGAAGTCACCCAACTTCAGCAGCTTGCCAGAGAATAACCCGTTATTCCAACCAATGATGATCCCCCCCGCCGCGCCACGAGCTGGGACAAAACAAAATTGATCTAATTTATTTCCCCCAATCTCGCGCCAAAGAGCAGGAGAAATTGTGGGATCGAAAATACACACCTTAGCGTCGTGTCAATGAAGAGACACTAGGTGATATATATCGAATCACAAATATTATTATTATTATTATTATCTTTGTGGGTTCTTCCTTTCCTAATAGAGGCAAGCCTCTATTATTAATTACCACAGACTGAAATCTTAAGAACATCCGATTGAGGGCTCAAGTACAAGTAAAGGCAAGAAAATTTGCAAATTATAAATTTTTATTTACTATATATATATATATATCCTTTATTTTTCAATATATAACTTTCTTTATATATATATTATATATAGTTGCCGCTGCCTGTGCCTTGCCACCGCGTTGCATGCCTTACTGCCGCTTTGAAATGCATATTTCCTCATTGCCTTGAAATTTATATATTTATTTTAGAAATTGTCGCTGTCTTGAAATAAGCTTTCTTGCCATTGCTTTGGATTGGATTGATGCATCCATTTTACATAGTTCGAATGTGAGACATCTTAAATTGCGTTAATATTTGGTAAGCTCCAAAGTTGCAAAGCATGTGCAACACATCAATGTAGTCCAGGAATGTGAAGGAATCAATCGATTCATACATCCTCACGCATAACTACTTTAATACATCATTTTGTATATATATATATATATCTATTATCCCCTATGCCTCTTTTGAATGGTAGAGCCCGTCCTTTTCATTCTTATCTATACTCCATATATATATATATATATATATATATATATGCATGCACACACTGACATGCTAATTTATTTGATACCATAAGCAACCATTATCATTAGAAATAAATACCCCTAGCTTAAAACCACATAGCCAAAGGCTTCAAATCACCACCATTTTTTAATATTTATTTATTTATTTATTTATTTATTAGCCAAGCCGTCACTTTCTCAATTCTCCAACAATGGTTCTTTACCTGTTCTTCGATATTTTATATATATATATTTGACATTAAAGTTGATTCTAAAACCATGTATGCATGAATGGTGGCAGGTCCCATGTTCCTTTAATCATTTTGAAGCAACCTTCCTTTTTTTTTTTTTTTAATTTTAAAATTCACAGCTTCAAACATTCAAACAATACTTGCATTAATAGCCATCTAAAGCCATACATGCCATGCATGGTTAGCTAGTGGTGGGTCCCTCTTATACATGATGATATTGGGTTACATTTCCTTCTTCAAATAAGAGATCCACGTAAGTATGCATGCACAAAATGACATGCTCTCGTTTTTTTACCTTTAGTTTATTTCATGGGCTTTTCATGGTTATATATATATATATATATATATGAATGGGCAATGGTGGGTCCCTCCATATACTTCATTAGATATATATGGTTTCATTTACAAACCATGCACATTCTTGCACGTTCTTTCAAACCATGCAAGCATACATTTTCTTTTAATAACTGCATCAATTATCATAGACTCTTCTTGCATGTTGTCATGTTCTGTTTGGTCCAACTTGAAGCATTGATCAGAAGGGAATATCCTAGATATATAATAGCAAAAAACTTCGATTTGGCACCTTCTATATTTTAAGACCTGGGCATCAAATCAACTAAGAAGGCTTCCCAGAGACATCAAATAACTCAACTCCATTTCCACTTCTTTGAAGAACTTCAGTCATTCCAGCCTCATTTTCAACCATTCCTTCGCATAACAATGTCTGCTTGAAGATGATGAAGTCTATTGCCTGTATTTTCACTCTTCATGACATATTGGCTTTTCGAACTTGTCCCTTGGATTCATGCAGGAACTCTTTCACCATGAATGCCTGCTTGAGAACCCATTCTAGCACGGTGATCACCTTTGCCTGAATGAGCTCCTTCTTCTTCGTTCCTTTTTTTTTTAGGCAATGTCCTTAAGTATAGGACGTTTCATGGCCTTGGGTTTCTTCTCAGTAGGAACTTTCTCTTGGGATCTCTCATGTGGTGGATCGAGAGGGATGGTTGGGGTGATGAAGAAGACACTCAATGCCATTTGCTTCACCTTCCCTCTCTCTTGCTCTTCTTACGGCTAGCACTAGGACTAAAAACTTCCTAAAACCTTCACTAAGTGCTTTACATGCATTTATTTCAATTTCTCCTTCAACTTTGATATTACCTGATAATTGTATCATGGATTGTTTCTTGAACATTAAATGATTTATTCTTCAGGAATAATGCTAACCAAACCTCTTTGCCATCAACGCCAAAGTAGAACTCCTCGTCGTTGAGGACGTTGATAATATAGTCAATGATGGACTTATCGACCTCCAACGCTCGACTAACTAGCATCCCGTGTACCACCAAGCTCACTACCACCTTCATAGACGCGCTTCTTTTCCTGGCGTACTCATCAAATATGAGATTAGCTTTCATAGTCACCTTCCCATATAAAAAGCATGCAACTTAAACAGTCACAACATAAGGGCTGGGAAACACTTATTATTTTTTTTTGAAAAATGATCATATTATCTTCTGATGATCCTACTTTCATTTCTTCATAGTGTTGTTTGACAGATATGAAATCGGCCACAGCATACGAGTTAGTTGAACAATGACCTTTGACTTCCTTTGTACTTTACACTAGACTTCTTTAATTAGCATCTTCAGCGTTCGAGGGAGAGAGAGAGAGCAGCAATTCTTTGATGGGGTTTCCCAAGGGCTGAGGAACTTGCATTCTTCAATCTACATTTATTGTCTTTACTTTGGTAACAACAACCTTCCCAACTCTCCCCTATCACTCACTGAGCTTTGTTTTTTGAGAAGACGTTAGGGTTCATGAGAGTGGGGAGGCAACAACAGCAATAGTAGCGTAGTAGCAGCGGCATCATTTGCAGCAACGTAAGCATCATAGCAACTATGGTGGCAGACATCAACAGTAGCAGGTAGCAGCAGCATCATTTGTAGCAAGGTCAACAATAACTGTAACAACGATAGCGTCTGGATAGCATCTTTGAGGCCTCTTCGGGATCTGTGAAAGGATTAGAGATGTTGGGACGACCATCAGCACGTCAAATGCTTCATGTGAGATTAGCCGACCAAAAGAACCTTCTTCCTGCTCTAGGTTTATGAGGTAGCTCATATGGCGGTAAGCCATGGCTTCGTGATCATCATCATCGGTGGCCATAGTGGCCGTGGAAAGGGATCTTATGAACCATACCGTCACTTTCATGAGCATCATCCTAAACTTTGTCATTTTCCTGTGTTGTTCTTTGCGTCATCTTTATCTATCTCCTCTTCAGTTGGCAGCGGTAGCTGTTACAGTGACGGCGACATCCTCGGCAGGTAGCAATGGCAGCAGCGGGTGACGGCGACAACAGAAGGCAACAGCAACAGGCAGCGACAGCGACAACAATAATAACAAGCAGTGATGGTTTCAAGCAACAACAGCAACGGCGGCAATAGCAGTGAAGAAGCATGCAGCAACAGAAACAACGGCAATAGCAGTGAAGGCAGCAGCAAGAACTTTTCTTCTTATGTGTATATATATATAGATGTTTGAAAGGGGAGAAAATGAAGTGGACCTTCTCCTTCTTCTCTCTCGCTTGTTCTTCCTTCTTCTTCTTCTTTCTTCACCGTCCTCTTCAGATCTTCCTTCCCTCTCCTTCGTCTTCTTCTCTGGTTTCTTCTTCTCCCTCTCGCCCAATCCTCCTCCCCGTCTATTTAAAAGCATTCTTAACTAACCGCTCGGTCTCACATGGAGGCGGTTGCATCGATCGTGATGCCGGTTGTATCCATCTTGTCGCGACCATGCTACACACGTTCCACGACCACCAATTTTTTTTTTTTAATTATTAATTAATTAATTTTTTTAAATTATATATATATATATATATATTATTTTATGTGATAATAATTTATATATATATATATATATATTATATATATATTATTTATTTATTTATTTATTTATTTATTATTATATTTTTATTATATATATATCTTTATCTTTATCTAATTTATTATTATTATTATTATTATTATTTTATATATATTTTTTTATCTTATCTGATTTTTTTTTTCTTTTTTATATTATATGTATATATATATATTATATTATTTTATTTTATTATTTATTTATCATTTTATATATATAATAAATTATTATTATTTTATTATTATATTTATCTGATTTAGTTTTGATTGATTTTTTTTAATTTAATTTTATCATCATTTATTTATTATTTATTTATTTATTTTTTTAATATAATTAAATATATTTTTTTTATCGGGTATAATTATTTTATTTTATTTTATTTTATTTATTATATTTATTATCATTATTTTATATATATATATATATATATATTTGCATCGTGATTTGTATTCATGACTGATCTTGGGATTGAGATCGCCTTGAGATCTGTGCTCTTGGCTGATCTTCAAATTTAAATATTTAAAATCGCTTCGAGATCTATGCTCTGGCCGATCTTGAGATTTTGGATACTTTAGACTGCCTTGAGATATGTACTCTCGACAGATCTAAGAGTTTGAATATTTAAGATCGCCTCGAGATCTGTGCTCTTGGCTGATCTTGGCATTTGAGTATTTTAGACTGCCTCGAAATCTGTGCTCTCGGCTGGTCCTGAGATTTGTGTATTTTAGACCGTCTTGAGATCGGTACTCTCGACTGGTCCTGAGATTTGTGTATTTTGGATATTTTGGATCGCCTCGAGATCAGTGCTCTCGGCTGATCCTGAGATTTGTGCATTTTAGACCGTCTTGAGATCGGTGCTCTCGACTGGTCCTAAGATTTGTGTATTTTGGATACTTTGGATCGCCTCGAGATCGGTGCTCTCGGCTGATCCTAAGATTTGTGCATTTTAGACTGGCTTGAGATTTATGCTCTCGGCTAGTCTTGAGATTTGAATATTTTGAGTATTTTGTTTAACTTAGGAAATACATTTAATTTATTTATTATTATTAATTTTTTTTATATAAACAAAAATCTCCTCAAGTTTTGATTCTTGAATGCAGCAAACGTCAGCAAAATGTAAATTAAGAAAATCCTTAACAAGAAACCGTTTCGCCGGTCTCCCAAGACCCCTAACATTCCATGTCACAATATTCATAAAAACACATCAAGCAACGCGACCCCACGAGGAGGTCGCCACTACTTCCCAGGAAAGAGACATCCGTGACTGTTCAAAAGAATGCAGGTGATTTAAACATTCAAATGCAAAATCAGTAAATGAAACACCACAAGAATCACAATAACAAGCAAGTTGAGCATTCGACCAATCTGAAATAAGAAGAGGTTTGGAAGTCATACCTTCCTCAGGACCATTACGGGTCACTTTCTTCTTCACCGAATGAGGAGGCTCAGCAACAAACCCGGCATCCTCAGTGAAGCGTGAGGATGGTTTTTTCGGTCGCTCACTTCTACGTGCCCTTTGAGAATGCTTCATTTCACTAGCATCAGAGCCTCGTTGCAAATCCGGCAACAGTTTCCTCATATTACGCTCAAAATCACTGCTCAAAACAGAGTCAAATGAATGATCAGGAGACTCAGAGGCCTCTGAGGAAGGTGGCAGTTTATCTGTATCAATCTCACTGCGTAGCAATACAATCCCCGCACCAACATTACGATCCGATACTGGTTTCAAGGCCCACCCTCCTGCAACAAACTGCCAAAGGAAACCCGCCGGTGGAGTCAAGGTTGGCATCACCGATTCGTCACTGAAATTTGTATTGTCAAACTCTTGGCATTCCAAGCTTGGAGGTACCTCCGTAGTTTCCACCCTAATACAGGTTCGCTGTAATAGTATCTTGGTTCCAGGATCGGGCCCGGAATTAGGCCCACAATCAGAGTAATTCTGTTCCTCACAGTTGGTTGGCAGGGAACGAGAAAGGCCCATCACCCGGCCCACCTCACAAAGGATAAGAGGGTCTCCCACCTGTATATCAACATTGCTAGTGGGAGAACGACCCAATTCCCAACCTGACCCAATAGCCGCCAACGGATCCTCTTCAACACGTGCAGCACTCTGGACACGTGCCTCACTCTGGAAGACAAACGACAACCTAGGTTTTTCCTGCGGGATACCAGAACGGTCTGCACACTTGATTCTAGACAGTGGAACCTCGAACTTGCTTTGGTCGACACGTGTCCCATGTTGCGATGGATTATCTCTCGCCACCCAGCGATCTCGTCACGTCAATTCGAGCAGCTCTTCGGCGCTCGGAGAATCGTTCCTCTCATGATCCAACGGTCCATTCCCCGTCACCCCTCGAACCCGCAGGTCTAACCCCCCCTCTCGGGGTTGCACCGTCGAATAGTCGTCGTGGGAGCGGAGCTCCATCACATCTCCGCGGGAGCAAGGCTCCACCGCGGACACCGAGTTCATCCCCTCCTTCTCCGGTACCGCCACCATCCCGGAATCCACAAGGGATTTTAAATTAGTATCTGAGTCATTAGGGCTGGAGCATCGCTCCATCAGCCCAATCTCTGGAGATAAACTCGCCTTCTAGAAATGTTGCATACCCTTCTCCTCCTTCTGGATCGGTTGTTTACCCTTCTCCGCCTTCGATATTTCATGTGTGCCTCGACGAGCTCCTAGTCGTCCAGCAGTCTCCACTGTTATCTCCGCTTCATCATCGGTCAAGGCATATCTTCCAAGTTCCCGCTTGAAAATCGACAACACTCCGTGATCTCCTCTAATCAGGACCGAATACCTCCTCATACCTAAACTGAGAGCCACCACGAAGGGTAGAGAGACCCCCATTCGACGTCGAACCAACACCGAAATGAAGTATTTGTGTGTCGAGGGGGCCTGCGAGAGAGCAATGAGTTCCCCCACCGGCCGGACCACCTCGCAAATGATGTTCCAACACCAAGCGTGGAAGGGCAGGTTCCAGATATGGATCCATTGTCCTTCGCCCGATGCCCTACCGTCTGCCTCGATCTCAGCCGACCAAGGAGCCATTGTCATTGTGCATGGTCCATCTTTGGTAATAACCTTGAAGCTTCCAAGTTTACACACTTCTTTCATTTCTTCCCGGCTGGCAAGCGGAACGAGAAAAGCAGTCTCATTCAACGGGGTGATCGGACCTGCAAGAGGCTTGTTGACGATAGAGGGAGCCATCTCAATGATACTGGCTTCGTTAACAGCACCATCCACAAGAGTAAGCACCGCCACCTTAGCAAGCTTCTCCCTTAGATCAGAGATCTCCGGCGTGAGAGATAGTGAGATAATCGCATCAGCGGGCTAAGTTGAAGACGAGTCAACCACTGCCTGATCAGTCTTCACCCTCGGAGCATCCAGATGAACATCTGATTTCCCCCGTCCAGCGCGTCCAGAATCGTCGCGCAAACCCCCCTGCTAATTGCCTAAGGTTGCATGTTTTGACCGCACATGCAAACTCCTACGATGAGGACTTCGCTCCACCAAACATCGAGCCGCCAAGTGCCCAACCCCCGCACAATGCAGACATATGACTTGGTGACGACACTCCGATGTCTTATGTGAAGAACGGAAGCAGCGGCCACAAGTCCCCGCAGTGGGAGATCTTGGCCTCTTAGCCCCAGACAGCCTCGAGCTCTGAAGGTAAGCCGAGGTCGTGCTCGCCGAACTCGTCTTGGACGCACCCTTCGCCGTCTTACGACCTTTAGAGGAAGAGGAGCTCACCACCTGCGCGTAGGACTGCTTACCAACAATATGACTTCCGAGACTGTCCTTACCGTCTTCTCCTCTAGCTCCGTCGTCCCCTCCAACGCCGCTGCCGACGACCTCCCCGAAAACCCCCCATATTGCTACATCTGTCACAACATCATGCATTTTCACATGTCTTTCTTTTTAGCTCTCAGGAAGCAAAAAACACTAGATGTTGAGGCTTGAGCATGATCAGAGTGAGCTGGTGACACTATGCTGCGTGGGACCTGGAAAACAAATTGAGATATGTGATAGTGCGCGAACTGTGAGGTTGGTCAAATGATGCAGTGTTAAGCTCGGGAATTACACTCAATAAGTGACTGACTGTGCATGAATGTTTGTATTGCTTTTCATTATGCTTTGGTGTTAGTTTAATGTATGTTTGTATTAGATGTTTGTTTCTTCTGGTTGTATGAATTGTGATGCCTCACTGGCATGCACATCATGTGTTTGCTTAAATGCTCAGTTAATCAGTTAATGGGTAAGAAGTAGAGTTTCATCATCTGTTCTTCTTTGTATTGAGTATTATCTCAATTGCTTGGTTGACTGAGTGTGTTTAGCTTGTGATTGTATCAAAGGATCTATGGAAGCTAGTTGAGAAAGGGTTCAGTGAAGAGGGAGATGCAACCAGAATCAATGAAAGTCTCAAGAAGGATGCCAAGGCCATGTACCTGATCCAGCGTGCCCTTGATCCTAGAATACTGGTGAGGATTTTTGAAGCAAAGACAGCAAAGGAGGCATGGGACATTATAAAAACAGAATTCCAAGGAGATTCAGACAACTCCAACATACAACTACATGCACTTCAAAGAGAGTTTGATGCTGTTAAAATGAAGCATGGTGAAAGTGTCCAAGACTTTGTGAGCAGGATCCTGGACATTGTATATCAAATCGTAGTATTGAAGCAAGATCTTCCTCAAAAAAATCGGTGGTGTCTAAAAATTCTTAGAAGCTTGACTCCCAAATTTTCCAAAGTCTGTACACTCAATCATTGAAGCAAAAGATCTGAACACATTGACAGTTGAGCAATTAAGTGGCTCATTGAAGAACCATGAAGCAATTCTTAATATAGAAGGCACTCACCTTGAAGGAGAAAAAGCTCTGCATGCTGGCCGAGGATCTCTACATCATTTTGATGGTCCCAACAGGGGAGGAAGAGGACGAGGTCGACACCCTTTCAGGGGAAGGGGACGCGGGCTCGGCAGGAGCATTGAAACTGGTCGCACTGAGCCTGTTCATGGTGCAGAATCCAGCAAGAACTACAAGAGTGTGCAGTGCTTCATTTGCAAAAAATTCGGCCATGTCAAAGCTCAATGCTGGTATAGAAACAAAGAGGCCAATATTGTAAAAGAAGAGAAGGAAAAAGGAAAAGAATATGAAGAAGTTGCATTCATGGCAATCAGTGAAGAACCAAAGACAGGTGGTATTTGGCTCATCGATAGTGGTTGCTCTAACATCATGACTGGTGAGAAGAGTTTATTCCAGAACATTGAAGTTACTCCTAGTCATTCAATCAAAGTGGGAGATGGAAAAACTCTCATGGTGGAGGGAATTGGAAAAAGTGATTCTCCTGCTCAAGCAAAGGAAAGATCACAAGCTTGAATGATGTTCAATTTGTTCCAAACTTAGCTCATAATCGCTAAGTGTTGGGCAAATGATGGACTCGGGGTTTTGACATTGAATTCTCAAAAGGAATTTGTGAAATCAAGGACTCTGAATCCAAGGCAAGGATAGCTCAGGTATGTATGACCTCAAACAAGCTATTTCCACTTGAAGGCGATGATATTGGATTTTGCAAACATAGCTCAAGTTGCGAAACTGCACCTCGGATCTCCGGCATAAGAGATATGGTCACATTAGCATGAAGAAATTGATCATGATTTCTAAACAAGAGTCGGCACATGGTTTGCCAAATATTACAAATTCCGATCTCGTGAAGCTTGTTTACAAGGGAAGCATGCTCGCTGCAGTATTCCCTAAAGGAGAGGCAAAGAGAGCATTAGCTCCATTGGAGATGATTCATGCCGATCTAGTTGGACCGATCAGCACTCCATCTATTGGAGGTAACATGTATTTTCTCCTCTTTACTGATGATTTTACAAGGTATAGTAGGTGTATTTCATAAAGAAGAAATCGGACACTTTTTTTATCAATTCAAACTATTCAAGTCATTTGGGTGGAGAAACAACACTCATTTCCAATCAAGGTGCTGCGAACAGACTGTGGAGGGGAATTCACATCTCATGAGTTCGAGAATTTCTGTAAGTGTGCCGGAATTCATCATCGGTTATCGAGACCGAGAACCCCCAACGTAATGGGGTTGCCGAGAGAAAAAAGCGAGCGAATGATGAGATGGCGCGCACCATGCTAAAAGAGAAAAAGCTCCCGTCTTTCTACTGGGCTGAGGCTGTCTCCACAGCAGTATACATCCTGAACCGGTCAACGACGAAGGCGGTGAAGCTTAAGACTCCTGTTGAAGCTTTGACCGGAGATAAACCTCGCATTGACCATTTCAGAATTTTTGGTTGTCTGGCGTATGTGTATATTGACTCGCAAGAGAGAGGCAAATTTGACTCCAAGTCACGAGCCGGGATTTTCATTGGCTACAGCGAACGATCAAAGGCCTATAAGGTCATTGATCCTGATTCTCTCCGTGTACACGTCAGCAGGAATGTCAGGTTTTTTGAAGAAAAGGCTTGGGATTGGCCAGGAGAAGCTGACTCAGATGTATCAAACTATGAGCCAGCACGTGAGTTGGGCATGACTCAAAGCGATGAATGTTCTCCTCAATCCACACCGTCTAATCGGGATCGATGAGCGGCTAGATTCTCACTCACTGAATAACTCATCTTCTTCATATGAAATAATTCTCGCCGGGAGAAGATGGTGGCGGTCCGACGAGGTGCGAAAAACTTACTGAGATATTTATAATTCCTGTTCTCTTCTTGTTACCACAGGGGAGACCCCGAATCTTACTGAAGATGCGAGCAATAAGCCAAGAGTGGATCGCAGCTATGAGAGAAGAGCTCACCTCAATCAATAAAAAAATCGGACATGGAGCTTGGTTTCTCCCGGGAAGGAAAGAAATCAATTGGCTCGAAATGGGTTTTTAAGTCAAAACTCAATCCTGATGGTACCTTATTGAGAAGAAAAGCTCGCATTGTTGCCAAAGGATATTCACAACGAGAAGGGATTGACGTTGAAGAAATATTCGCACCAGTTGCACGAATGGAGACTGTGAGAATTCTTCTATCTATAGTCGCTCAAAGGAATTGGGTTGTGTATCAACTTGATGTTAAGTCGGCTTTTCTTAATGGAGAACTCAAGGAGGAGGTGTTTGTCTTACAACCGTAAGGTTTTTATTATCAAAGGCAAAGAGGATCGGTGTATCGACTCCACAAAGCATTGTATGGACTTCGCCAAGCTCCCAGAGCATGGTATAGTCGCATTGACACTCACTTTATTCAAATGGGTCTTATTCAGTAGTCGGAATGAACCCACAATTTCTGACAAGAAGGAAGGTGATGATTACTGTTCTCATTCTTTGTGTATATGTTGATGACATTTTTGTATATGGGGTCTTACGAAAAAGCAATTGAAGGAATTCAAGAATTCTATGATGAATACATTTGAAATGTGTGACCTTGGAACTATGAAAGTACTTTCTCGGATTATAGGTGTTCCGGAAGAAAGGATCTATTTTTTTGTATCACAGACACAAATACTGCTGATCTTCTCTCGCAAATCGGGGAATGCAAAATTGCAAGAAGATTGACACTCCTTTTGAATCCGAATGAGAAGTCGCACCTATATGATAATTCAGGGGAAACTGATCCAGTGAGATATCGGAGGATTGTTGGTGCTCTGCTCTATCTAACACACACACGTCCCGATATAACTCATGCTGTGTCAATGGTTTCTCGATTCATGCAGTCACCAAGTGTATTTCACTTTGGTAGTGTGAAGAGAATTTTTGCGATATATCGGTGGAACGATCAACTATGGGATTCATTACAAGAAGTGTGAAGAATTCAAATTAATTGGCTACTCCGACGATGTGATTGGAGTGGCTCGCAGGGGATGACCGGAGAAGCACCACCGGGTCGGGTGTTCTCACTTGGGTCGGGTGTCATAGCCCCGGTGTTCTAAAAAGCAAAGCCATTCTTGCTGCACATCAAGCAGGCAGTACATATCCTGATGTGCACAGATGTGAAGTCGTGTGGCTGAGACGATTACTTGATGATCTTGGTGAAAAACAAATTGTTTCTAGTGTCATTTATTGTGACAATCGCTCTGCGCTCTCCATTGCCAAGAATCCAATCCTCCATAGTCGGACAAAGCATATTGACACTAGGTTCCACTTTATTCGTGATCTTGTAAAAGATGAAGTAATTGAAGTTAAGCATTGCAAGACAGATGATCAGACTGCAGATATATTTACCAAGGCTCTGCCCAGGTATAAATTTGAAACACTGAGATCAATGTTGTGTATGTGTGATATCTCTGATCAAGGGGAAGATGTTGAGGCTTGAGCATGATCAGAGTGAGCTGGTGACACTATGCTGCGTGGGACCTGGAAAACAAATTGAGATATGTGATAGTGCGCGAACTGTGAGGCTGGTCAAATGATGCAGTGTTAAGATCGGGAATTACACTCAATAAGTGACTGACTGTGCATGAATGTTTGTATTGCTTTTCATTATGCTTTGGTGTTAGTTTAATGTATGTTTGTATTAGATGTTTGTTTCTTCTGGTTGTATGAATTGTGATGCCTCACTGGCATGCACATCATGTGTTTGCTTAAATGCTCAGTTAATCAGTTAATGGGTAAGAAGTAGAGTTTCATCATCTGTTCTTCTTTGTATTGAGTATTATCTCAATTGCTTGGTTGACTGAGTGTGTTTAGCTTGTGATTGTTATTCCTTTGATCCTGACACTAGAACCATTCAGAATATTGGTTAAAAGCCTCGGACTCTGCTTTGTGCGAAATCCATAGTATCAACACCATTCGATCAGTAGCCCTTCTCCCACCATGAACCTCATCATCTCTACCTCATCATCAATGTCATGACCTCCGTGTGTTCACCTCTATCCTATCCCCCCACTGTCCACCACCTCAACTCCCTCCTTTTCGCCTGCATCCTCGCCGGCAACCACCTGGAAGCCTCCCGCATCTTCCGGGACTTTCCCGTTCAGTACAACATCATGACCAATCTGGAAATCTATAACACCATTATCAAGTCGTTCTGCGAAGCAGGCTACTCTCGCTCTGTCTTCTCAGTGCTCGACGAAATGCTCCGTAAGAACATCAAGCCCAATCTAACCACTTTCACCCACTGTTTCTCCGGCCTGTATAAAGACCAGCGCTTTGATGATGTTCCTTATAAGGTACTGCAACTGATGAAGCAGATGATTCCCATCCAGGAGCGCTGAGCATATACAATAATGTCAGGATTCAAAATGGAATGAAGCCAAATTGGGTGACTTTATGGACACATGATATATATAGTTTTGCAAAGGAGGGGGATTTGGAGGAATCCAAGAAGTTCTACAAAGAAATGATAAGCAGGTGGTGCAACCCTGATAGCAGCTGTTATATATTTCACATTGATGCATTATCTTTGTCTGGGAGGGGATTTTGATGCGGTGTTAGAGGTGTGTAAGGAGAGTATGAAGAGGGTGTTGAAGAGCACAGTGTAGGTTGCTCAGAGCTAAACAGTTGACTCCCATCTTAGAGTCAGCTGGGTCACGTACTTGCATGGAGAAATAGTAGGCTGATTAGATGGAAGCTGCTACATTTTGTCTGTTTTGGATTGGATGGGAGCTGTTTATTTTTAATGTACGTGTGTGTGCGTTGTCAGCTGCCGAATGGTATGCTTTATCTTACCTTTTTGCACTATATTATGTAACCGTTTTGTGTTGGTTAAAGTCAAGCTGAAGTATTTACTTCTCTTCAATGCTTCACACTTGAATATGGTTCTAGAGTAAACAAAGTATTCTAGTGTTTTTATCTCTCTTGGTCTCCAACAGAGGGATTGGATTCTTCCATGCTTCAAGATGATGAAGATGCTTGTGTGTGGGCTTGCGAGCAAGTATAAGGTGGAGGAGGCAAGGGAGATTATTGAGAAAGTGAAGGAGAAGTTCTCAAGCAAAGCTGACATGTGGAAGGAGGTGGTACGTAGAAGGTTTGCCACAATACTAGTTTGTGGGAAACTACTACTTGTGCCACTGAATTTTTTTTGGCTGGAAGCATTGGTACTGGTAAAATCCTTATTTGAGTTTTCATGCTTAACTTTGATGAGTTTTGCATTTTGAGATATAATTTGATTGCCAAAATCAATTGGTAGAAATGCTTGGCATTGTTTTTTGGGAAAATGGCTTTTAGGGAGTATCTATTTACTAATTTGGAATTTGCCTATCAAATACACTACAAGGTTTGTGCTTAATTTCCAGGCCTCATCCTAAGATTTTATAGTTTTCTTTTTGCTATCGGAATCATAGAAAGTATTCCTATTTATGTATTGCATTTGTCGTTTTGATTATGTGGTTTGATTGTTAAGTGCAGCATTAATTAGTTCTTGCACTTTGCATCTTTGAAACAACCAAAACAAGTTTTCACAAGAGCTAGTAGTCACCGAACTAAATGACCAAAGGTGTCTTAATAACTATATATTGGTCTCCTATGCTTTCACATTTTGTATCTTGAAGTGATGAAAGGGTTGGGTAATGTTGCCTTCAAGGTTTCAAAATTGACGACTTCTATAGCTAGAATGTTTGAATAGTAGCTCATCAGTTTGGCAAAAATAAAGTTGATTCTTATTCCTAAACAAGACAATGAATGATGATCAAGCACATTGCTTGATATTCTTGATTAGTTCCATTGGAGTGTTCCCCACTTGATGGGATGAATTGTTGCTTGGCTGAATTTCAGGGTCTATTTGCCGCCAAGACTGCAGGATTTTTACATCATCAATGAGTATTTCGCAGGATGGCCTTTGAGATTGATGTGCATATCATGCCTTTCTTTTCTTCAAGACAATGTTGTGAAAACAAGGAGTGGTGTTTTCTGGAAGGCTGTTTCTAGGTTTAACTGATTATTATATTCTTCATGAATGTAGAGTACCATGCCAATTTTTCGCGCATTCACGTTAGAAATAACCAATGTTGTATTCGAGGGGTGAATGAAAGGCCATCTATGAACAAATGTTCACTAATTAAAGAAGGGAACTAGAATACTAAATGGTGTTTTATGGAATGGAGTTTTGTGGAGTTTGGTTGTTGTTTTGTCAGAAATATTGCTACTGAATCCTTTTGTTAACTTGTTTTGTGGTAAAAACAATTTGTGTTATTTGTTTGATTTGGTGATTTCTACTGCATTGTAACAGATATGTCAACTAGTGGCATATTACAACCATTCTAAGGTTGGTGACTTTGCTGCAAAAGTCTTGATGTATTAACTCGGTTAAGCTGGGACAATTGTATATGTTCGTACATGATCGTGCTATAATAGCTCAACCCAACAACTTTGGTAAAATTTAGCCAGCTGATGATTTGAAGATGCTCCAAACTTGAGAAGCAAGCAAGGGGATATTACTGTTGACACCAACTTTATTGTTTTTGGTGTGAATTTAAATGAGATAACTCAATTCACTTATTGGGAATGGATCACGAAAAGATGGAAAGCCACCTGTGGAAGCCAAATCTTCATGGCGATCCTAGCTTCCGGCATTTGGTTGATTTGGAAAGCTAGATGTGATTAAGTGTTTAACAAAATTGATCCAAATTGGAATGCGATGGGGCGTCAGGCTGTCAACATGGTGGCTGATATTGCCTGGGATCAAAAGACAAACTCAGGGAAGTTAACTTTCTTTCCTTTTCAATCATCTTTGAGTTTATTTGTTGATGCAGCCTGGCTAGAGCATAATCAGGGCTGTGGCACTGGTTTTGTTCCAGTGAATAATAACTAGATTGTGATACTTGCAGGTGCTAGCAACACCACTGCGGAGTCAAGCGTCCAAGCGGAGGCACTTGCCTTGGAAGAAGCTTTGAATAAATGCCTAGAACGAAGTTTGTTTCCGCAACACATCTACACTGATTGTATGAGCTTGGTGGACATGATTTATAAAGATGACCTGACTGTTACCTGGCGTCTAAGCGAAATTTTGATACGTGTGCGCGGACAACTCAATCAGTGTGAAGCTGCGCGTATTGAATACATCCCGAGGAACCTCAATTGTGTGGCGGACGAGATCACTAAATTTGCGCTCATAAATCCTTCTGTTTCCCTGTTTCCCTCTTCCACAGAGGACTGGACCTGCCCAACTAGCTGGTGGAGGCTGCTCTTGCCAACGACTTCAAGTTTTAATTGTTTTGTTTTGGTTTTGCTCTTTGTATTTTTTCTAGCTGGTGTACCTCTCTCATGCCAAAAACTTTATTAACAAAAGCTTTTTATTACAGGGTAAACTCAATACATTTATTCCATATGGTACATTAAATTAATACCACAGCAATTTTAGTTAAATTCTTTTTATTACAACATTTTTTTTTTCCAAACAATTATAAAACTTCAAACAACACATTACAATAGAGTTTAATCCAAATTCCTAAACAAATAGAACCAATAACAGCAGCCTTTTTATTTAAAGCAGCAGAACACAAACAAATAAAACAAATTAACAATCAACAACCAAACACCAGCAGAAATTTGAAACAATACGTAAACAAACCAAACCAAACCACCAACAAGCAAACACAACCAGAATCTGAAAGTCACTCATGGATTGCCTCCATTTAACAAGCAATTCAATTCTTCTAGGAGATAAGGGACCAAGCAGCAGAGTCTGCATAATCTTAGTACATGACCTGAGCTCAAGATATTTCAGAGATTGTCACGTGCTCCCATGCTACCGTTTGTGTCACAAATGCAGTGAGTTCAGGCATGCTTATTAACAAAAGCTTCTTCAGTACAGGAAACAAGTATTCATTGGTTTCTTCTTCTATAGAAACCACAATTCTCTCCAATGCAACACAGTTTTCTACATGTAGTTTTTCCAGTTGTCACATTCCACCTGCTTGTTTCAACAAGAAGAGGAATGTCAGTTTTACACAAGAAACAACATACATAGCTCATAAGCTGTTCAAGTTCTAAGGCCTTGCAAATTTGATGATGATTTACACTTATCCTGTACAATCCCAGCAATGTGTGGGAATAATTGCAGCATCTCAGGGCACTCTTTGGCATTGAAAATTTTCAAAATAACCAATGCTGTATTGGAGGGGCGAAAAAGAAGAACTCTATGAACAAATTTTCACTAATTATGATAAGGAGGGCATTAGATCTAGAATGTTAAATGCTATTTTATGGAACGGAGCTTTGTAGAGTATCTTTTTATGGTTGTTGTTTGGTGGGTTCTACTGAATCTTATTGTTAACTGGTTTGATGGTAAAGCCAATTTTGTGTTATTTGTTTGATTTTATGATTTCTACTTCACTGTAATAGATATCTAAATCAGCTGCATGTTTTTGTTTCTAATAAGATGCATAGCTACCTGACATCAAGGAATGGTTATAAGCATGAACTCAAAATTAAAAAGTCACTGAGACTGTCAAAACTCAAAACCATGCAAATTGAAAGAGTTATTATATATGCTTATCAATCACATACTGTTATTTTATAAATTGAATAGAGACACTGCTTTTACCATTCATAGCAATAAGTGGCCTCTATCCTTCAAGCTACCGATCAGGCTCCGAATCACCTCTCTTCTCTTCTTTCTCCTTCCGCATCATCTGTCTCTTCTTCCGTTTCTTCGCTGAGGCATTCAATATGAAATTATTGCTTGATACTTACAACTGGCAAATATTTAAAATGTTTTATGATTAATAATTGCCTTTTTATTTTCCTGTTAAGTGTTGGATGTGAAAGTATAAAATGATTTTAATCAAAAAAACAAAAAAAGTATAAAATGAAATATATTAAAAAAAATACAACATATTAATTAATTTACATCAAAGTACAGGTCAAAAAAATGATAAAAGCAATTGAATGAAATCTGATCTTTCATCACCAATGAGGTCCAAAATGGTTAAAAAAAGCATTTTTTTTCTTATTTTCTTTTCACACAAATTTGTCATTTATGATCTAAATGCAGAAGGCAATGAGATGAAGACGGGTAACCTCCTAGGACATGGACTCGCTTCATGGTGACCTCCTAGGAGGCGCCAGAGACGGCGGCCGGCAAGGCATAGGATGGTGGTCCCGAAAAGCTTCTTCTCACAATCGGAACCCGGGTAACCATTGACCGTCTGGTGGTCGTCCTCTCCCTTGGAGTAGTTTGGTTAGAGAAGGAACCTCCTTCGCCAAAGTGGTAAGTCCTCCTAGCGATCAGAAGTCTTCTGAGGTGGTCCAGCGAATGCCGATCGATGGTCCGGTGGATGCCAAGGATAACTGGGTGACCGTTCAACCTCACAGATCAAAACACAGCCCTAATCCTGCTGATGCCTCTAAGGGTTCTCTCTCTCCGCCGGAAAGTTTCTTGCCGGTGGCGGGATCGAAGAGGCCTCGTTCTCCGCCGAGCTGTAACCACTGCCTGCGATCGACCCATAAAACCTCTGAATGTCGCCATCGTATCACCTGCAAACGTTGTGGTGGGGCGGGGCACCTAGCAGCAAATTGCCGTGTGGAACTCCCCTCGCCTCCGCGGCAGCGCAGGGTTCGTCCCAAGGCCAAAGAAAGCTTCTCATCCGCTGAGGACACCTCGCATGCTAGTAGGTATCTTGATGGAGACTCCTTGTCTAAACCTAGATGGCAGCGCTCGCACTTGTCTATCTCCTTATCCCAGGAGACAACAAAACTGAGAAGAGAACTGAACAAAATTGTGGTGATTGATATAATTTCTGGCCAGACCAATGAAGAACTTCTCCTTGAATTCCTTCCTGGTGCTCTGAACACACCACGAGTAGACGCCGTCCACGATTTCAAGGGGAACTCATACTTGGCCACTCTTTGTAGTGAGGCTGAGGCCATTAAAGCCAGTAAGATCGGCGAGCTGAGTTTCTCCTCTAAGTTGGGGCCATGTGTGCTCTCTATCAAACCTTGGTCGGCGGAGATAGGCTCGGTGGGATCGGCATCTGGGAAAGCTCAGGTCTTACTAATTTGGAACCTTCCTCTCCACGCCTGGACCTGGACAGTGCTGGTGGAACTCTTGAAACCGGTGGGTGAGTTGGTGGCCATCCCGCAACCTTCCAAACCTCACAAATCCTTCATCTCAGTCCTTGTACGATGCCGAAACCGGGTGTTGCTCCCTCATGAGATCATCCTGAGCTTCGGAATGCGTAAATTTATAGTGCTGATCACGGATAACCATCTCCCGTTCCCAACTTTCCGACGTGACCTCGATAAGTACGTTGTTCTTTCCCCCGGCCTGAGGATCTTGCTGTCAAGTTGATTTCACCACCGGCTCCTTCTGCTACTTCTCAACACAGCTTAGACAAAGGTAAGGAGACGTACATTGATGGCAACCCCGACTGCGATATTTCAGTGCTTGCACCACCGTTGCAGCGAGGTGCTCAGGTCTGGAGGCCTCGTTCCCAGTTACGTCCGACTCGGCTGGTGAGCTCAGCTCCCGGAGTTGGAAACTCTTCCTCGGAACTAGCCCGTCCGGAGAGCTTTGCTCCCGGGGCATCTAATCTGATTGACGTGGCCTGTCCGGTGAGCTCCGCTCCCGGGGCCTCTGGTTGCCGACGAATCGAACCGGATTCTCAAATTTCTGATCGTCGTCGGACCGATGGTCCGTTGGATCAGGGTGTTTCCACCGGTCCATTGTCGTTGCATGCTTTGGTCCGACCGTTACACGCGTCCCCAGAGATTACCTGCGCTGTCGATCACCCATTGGTCGAGGTTTCCAGAAAACAAGCCGACATATCTGGCGAAGGTAACAGCGAGGGTAGGGGGGTTACGCCAGGTGTCGAAGCGGAGATGGCCTTTTCACAGCTGCCTCGTGATGAGGATTCCGCGGACCCGACCAAGATTCTGGGATCAATTGAAGTGGTGGGCCATCGCTCTTCTGGCCCAGATGTTTGTGAAGAAGACATTGCCCATTTTGTTCCTCTCAAGAACATTGGGCCTCCTCTCTTGGGCCCAACACCTGCAGAGAATGAAAAAAATTTTGTAAACATCAAGACAGCTCAGGTGGGCCCCAACCCTTTGGCCCATGCCATGCCCGCCAACCATGAAGACCAACTACCTTCTCAGTCTTCTACCGAGGAAAATTCTGGGAACTTGGATAGCTTCACTGATCCGGCTCACCCACCCATTTCCTTCACCCGCCCCCCTAATTTTGATTGGGTGTTTATTCATGGTTTCTGGACTCTGGTTCCTGCCAAATTTTCAAAAGAACTCACCACGCGGTCCCTGACTGATGATGAGTCTGCCCTGCAGGAGAACATGGAGACATGGGGTGATAGGAATATTGTCGATGATAATATACATGTCCCAGCTACTCAGTTGTCTGAGGACTCTGGTAAAGAGGGTGACTTCATTGATAGTCAAGAAATGGAAGATTCTGAATCTGATTTTGAAGAAAAAATCAAAAGATTGCTGCACTCCGGTCAAGAAGCGGATGCTGGTCATGGTACCAGAAGAAGTGAAAGGAGGAAGAAACCATCTTCACGGTGGAATGAGGAGGCTGGTTTCATCCCACAGCCACCCAGATCTACAAAAAAAAAGGGAGGGACGAGCTCGACTCCAAAAGGTACTGCCTTAACCCCCCTTCTTATTAATGACTGGACTGATCTTCAACTTGCTACTTATTGCAATGCATGTGGTATTTCTTTTGATTCCTTGCATCATAGAGATAAATGCTTATCACATTTAAGAATGCTTGAGTCAAATAGATCAACTACCTTGAATGCTGAAGCGAGACCCTCTTCTGTAGGTCCTGCTGCTAGACCAAATTAGTTTCTCCATGAATATTATAACCTGGAATGTTAGGGGTTTAGGAAGACCCTCCAAACGCTTCCTAGTTAAAGATTTCTTCCACATTCACCACGCCGACATTTGTTGTATTCAGGAGTCCAAACTTAGTTTGATTGACCCATCTATTTGGAGATCAGTGGGCGGTTCCCGTCTTGATCACTACCTTTACTCCCCTGCCTTAGGATCCGAGGGGGGTATGATTATTGGTTGGAACAGCAGTTTGCATGTTGGTGTGTTGAAATTTCAAGGTATTTACTGCCTTTCGGTAGAATTTAGGTGTAAAACTAACAATGTTCGTTGGGTTTGCACAACTGTTTACGGGCCTAATTTGCATCACCTTAAACCAGATTTTTGGAATGAAATTAGATTGTGCTACCCTGGGGATGGGATTCCCTGGGTCATATGTGGAGACTTCAATTCTATCTTCTCCCACATGGACAAATCTAATGGTTGCCCTAATCTTAGTGACATCGCCCTGGCGCAGTCATTTCTTAGGGATCTCCATCTTTTGGAGTCTCCTGCTTTTGGGAAACGTTTTACCTGGACCAATGGCCAAGCTAACCCGATTTGGGTTAAGCTTGATCGCTTCCTCGTAAACCTCGAATGGTGTTCCCTTTTCCCCAAAACTTCCTAACATTGTCTTCCCAGATTTGGATCTGATCATGTCCCAATTCGTTTGGAATCGGGGGTCCATCCCTCAATTCCGCGAGCTTTTCGCTTTGAAAGGACATGGTGTTTGGGAGAACATTTTCAAAACCTTATTCGACATTGGTGGACCTCTCCCCGCTTTCATGGTTGTGGGGCCTTCATACTTGCTAAGAAATTAATCAACCTTAGGAACCACCTAAGGATTTGGGCTAAAACGGATTTTGGTTCAATCAAACTTAAGAAGTTGGCCTATTTGCATGAGATTGAACTTCTGGACAATCTAAAAGAATTGCAGCCACTCTCTGTTGAAGAACTCTCCAAAGATTCTTCTTTGAGAGCTGATGTTTATCAAATTCTCAAACATGAGGAGATCTATTGGAAGCAGAGAGCCAGGATTAGTTGGCTCCAAGAGGGCGATGAAAATACTAATTTCTTTCATTCCGTCGCCAATGGTCGGAAGAATAGGAACTTCATTCCTTGGATCACACATAACAACTCCCGTGTCAGTGATATTAAAAGTATTGGGGAATCTTTCACCAATTTCTATCAGACCCTCTGTGGCACTACCCAGGATTTTCATTTTAAGATTAACTGGTCTCTTTGTCTTGGAGCTAAATATCATCACGATCTTTCTTCGCTTGATTCCCCTTTTTCACATGTTGAAATCAAACGAGCAGTTTTTGAATTAAGCGCTGATAAAGCTCCTGGCCCGGATGGATTCCCTATTTTTCTTTCAAAAAAATATTGGGAAATCATTAAACATGACATCTTTTAAACTTTGTGATGACTTTTCTTTCGGGAAGAGCTAACTTAGAACGAATCAATTGGGCTAATATTGCCCTCATTCCAAAAAGTCAACACCACGATAGCCCTTCACTTTACGCCCAATAAGTCCGATCAACTCCTCTCTTAAGATCATCTCTAAGATACTTGCTAATAGACTGCGAGTTAGGATAGACTCTCTGGTAGATGACACTCAGTTGGCTTTCATTAAGGGGAGATGTATAACTGATAATATTGTCACTGCAAACGAACTCATTTTTTACATGCAAAAGAATCGAATTCCTGGTCTTATCCTCAAAGTTGATTTTGCCAAAGTCTTTGACACTGTGGATTGGGGTTTCCTTTTGGATCTTTTGTTAGCCAGGGGCTTCAGTGATAAATGGGTTGGATGGATCAATGCTATTCTTTCATCATCGAAAGACAAATTTATTGTCAATGGCTGCCCAAGTGGATATATTAGATACCATAGAGGCTTAAGACAAGGGGACCCTCTTTCTCCTCTTCTTTTTGCCTTAGTGGTAGATGTTCTTAGTTCTATGTTTAATAATGCCCTCAATTCGGGTATCTTGCATGGGGTTCCCCTTGGACACTTGGGTATTAAGATGTGCCATTTGCAATATGCTAATGACCTGCTCATCTTAACCAATGGTGGCATTGAAGATCTTCGAATCATTAAACTCATCCTTTACATTTTTGAGGGTATGTCGGGGCTCAAAGTTAATTATGATAAAACTGGTCTGTATGCCTCGAAAAAAAATCAAGTCCCTCATATTGCCCAAACAAGGATGATCCATTGCATCTCAGGTTCCCTCCCGCTTACCTATCTTGGCATCCCGATCTCTGGGGGACGTCCAAGAAATCAGGATTGGGATATCCTTCTTAACAAAATTCGCTCTAGACTTGCCTCCTGGAAATCAAAATCCCTATCCTTAGGGGGAAGGCTCACCCTGGTAAACTCTGTGCTCACGGCTATCCCCACCTATTGGATGTCCATCTTCAGACTCCCTGCTTGGGTCTCTAAGATTATTGACAAGATGCGTAGAGACTTTCTCTGGTCTGGACCGGATTATCAACAGTGCAAAATTAGGCTTGTATCTTGGAAGAGGTTATGTCGTCCTAGAGACCAAGGCGGTTGGGGTATCCTTAATTTGCAAACCTTTAACACCGCCCTTCTTGGTAAATGGTGGTGGGATGCACCGTGAAACCATTGATTCTCCCTGTATGCTGTGTGGGATGCACCGTGAAACCATTGATCATTTGTTTTGTCATTGTATTAAAACTCACAGGATCTGGGATATGATTAACCACAAAGAAAATTTATCTATTTCTTTTCCAGATGGTTTTTTTTCTGGAAAATGGATTACTGATTTCAGGTATTCGCAACACACTTTGGCGATCATTGCTGCGGGGGCTTGGTTTATTTGGCTTGGTCGGTGCAATGCAATATTCAAAAATATCACATTTAATCAGTCAACTATTGTCAATCAAGCCATTGCACACACTAGAGAGTTTAATTGCTTTTCTGACCCTCTTGGAAAAAAACTACTTTTGTATAATTTTAACTATGGCGATGGCAACTTTCTATTCTTCCATGCAATTGGCAATTCCAGGACGCAGGTAAGGTCGGCAGGTTTTTTTTATTGCCAACTCTAATTATAAAGTAATTCTTGCAGGATGTATATCCCAGTCAATGCTGGATAACTCTTTGGATGAACTTTTCGCATTGGAAGTCGCTATGCAGACAGTGTTGGATTTTAACATTCGAATCAAAAATATTTTTTGTGATCATCATGGTGTCAGGGAGTTAATCTGGAAGCCTGATCTGCGCACGACCTGGAGATTCTGCCCTCAGATTAGCAACCTGAAGTTTTTATTGGACTGTTTCAATCAACCTAACTTGCATGTTATTCCTGCTGACTGGATGACTCCGGCTATCAATCTTGCTTCTATTGGATTCAACTATCATCATCTCAATTTATTTTTGGGTGGCAAGGATTTACCTTATTGGGTGATGCGTTCTTTCATCAAGCTGGGTTTTATTTTTTAGGGTTGCTCTCCTTGTTTTGATTTTTGTTTTGTGTTTGCCTTGTAATTGTTGGTGCATTTTCTTATCTTTTTAATATATTTAGCTTCTCTAGTTGAGAAGTTCTCCAATGGTGGTGGAAGGTTGTTTTCAGTAGCACGGTGCGGTGTGGATATTTTTTGCGAAAATTACTACCGGAACTCCCCCACTTGGAATCTTTTTCACAAGCACTGCAGAAGGCGGTCCTTCTTCTGGAATGGACTAATGCACTCTCTACCTGCTTTCAGGAAAAATTTAACCTCCATTGCTCGAAATGGGTCTTCCACGCTTTTTTGGCTTGATAATTGGGTGAATGGCCGTGCTCCGGCGGATATCTGGCCCCACCTTTTCCAGTTAGCACGGTATAAGGAAGATTCTATTGGGGATTTCCTTTCCTTAAGACCGCTGGATCTTTGGAGTGGCCCCTATGACTGGAACAACCTTGTTTCCAATGCCTTGGTGCCTAGCTCTCTTGACAGAGATGAAAAACGCTGGTCCCTTGCAGCGAATGGTAGATTTTCAGTGAAATCGTTCTATATTTTTCTAAATGATGGTGGTCACGTTGTTTCAAAAACTCCCTTGATCTTAAAAAGGCGATTGCCCAAAAAATTAATCTATTTAATTGGTTAGCTTGGGACAACAAGATTTTTGACTCTTGAGAATTTAGCTCAGCGAGATGTAACTATCTTGATCGACTACACGTGTGTTGTGTCACGCGGATATGGAATCTACAGATCATCTCTTTCTCCGCTGCCTCTTTGCATTGTTGATCTGGGACTACTTTGGACAACTCTTAGGGGCTAATCACTCTCCTAGGTCCCTCAAGGAGCTTTGGGGTGACTGGAGAAGTAGATTACACAAATCTTCTCTCCCGATTTGGGATCTTCTTGTGAGAGCTATTGTTTGGAATATCTGGCTAGAAAGAAATGCACGCATTTTTAATTCCAACTGTCTCTCATCATTTGCCATTATCATTAAAATTGATCACTTGATAATCTCCTGGTTTGATGCAGCTCCTGAACCGAAAAAAGCGAAGCTGGATGAGTCTGTGACCAAGATCAAGAGAAGCCTGGACTTCCTGAGTTCTAGTGATGCGGGGCATGATGCCCTGTCGACGTGTCTGACTCCCCCGTGCGAGATGTAGACTTCTGTGCTGTGTTTCTCTAAAGGAACTGTGCTTCCTTTAGTTTCTTTCTTTTCTGAGCTTGTCTTGTTTTCTTTACCACCCCTGGTGGTTCTCTTTTGTTGGAGCTTCTGCTCCTTTTTGTACTGTCCCTTTTTTTTAATGAATGTGGTTTATTCACTTTTTCATTTGAGATGAAGACATGGAATTTTAGCAAAGAATGAGATGGGAAGGGAAGTTGATGCTCTTACCATCGGTCTACCGGTTGTTTATGGGCAGGTGTACGGGGTCCGAACAAAGGATACTGTAGTTTTGGGCATTTATCTATTTTTGAAAGTTCAAGATATAACCAGTCCATGGGTAGTGCTGCGGGGTGATGGAAGACAGTGAGCTGAGGCAAACGACGCAGGATGAGACGTCTCAAATTAGGAAAAGTGCAATTGTAAGTTTCACGATCAACAACATGTGTGGATGAGCTTGCAGATGCTTCCTCTTTATTTTCTGTGGAAATCACCACAGCCTCCAATGCAGCACAATTTAGTATAGAAAGACCTCGCAATTGTTGAATGCTTATTGCTTGCTCGCTGGTGAAAAGATGCTTTAGTCTTTTACATGACGTGATACTTAAATCTTCTAGTCCATGGAAGAAGCACGAGGCTTGCAAAGAAGCAGGGGGAGAGATCATCTCACTCATCTCTTGGCAATTTACAATATCAAGAATTTGTAGTGCTGGAAAAGGATCTGCCAATATTGCCACTGTCTCCATCTCAGATGAAGCTACATATCTCACTCCACAATTATTGATATACAATCTCTTCAAGTTTGGTAGGCATTGGAATGGTTGTAATACATTCTGTAGACTCTGTAGGCCTACTAAATAGAGAGTCCTTAGCGCTGGCAGCAATCCAGTTATGTCGTGGGCTCCTTCATCACATGGGAACAGTTCTAGCACCATAGGGCAATACTCAACGGCTAGGGACTCTAGTTTCTGCATACTACTCTGACAAAGCCTTGATGGTATTAAATTGGTCAACCCAGGACAATTGTCTATATACATTCGTTTCAGTTGGCTGAGGGGGATTTCTTCATGCAATGATAACTCATCGCCCAACAACTTGGTCAACTTTGGCCAGTTGACAACTTTAAGATACTTCAACCTTGAGAACACAAGCGGTGGGATATCACTGTTGATGGAAATCATTTCAGTTTCTTCGAATTCTACTAATTTCAACTGTATTGTTTTTTCAAGTAATCTCTTGACCCAAACAGCCAAGGGCTTGGTTCCCATCAGTAGCAGCCCTCTAGATTCTTCACCAGAAAATTGTATTGGCTGACCTTTGACAAAAGAAAGACTGAATTGTAGAAGTTGATCAGGCCAAGAACTTTGTGAGCCTAGTTCATGTGATAAGGGATCATCTAAGTCCACCACTTCTGCGATGAATAGGTGAGTTAGATGCCTCAAACTTATGATCAACTTCCGAAAGCTTCCTTCAAACTTGTCCATGAACAATTGTTCTAGCCTGTGAAATCTTGGGAATTCCTTGGAAAAATAATCATTCATTGAATGACCCAAATTAACAAATCTCACATTCTGCGCCCAGTCTATACCTTCTGGAGCAATGGACACCTGACAACCTTTCAGAATAAGTATTTCAAGCATCTTCAACCCATTAATGTGAGAAATATCTTCAAGATAATCACAACCACTCAAATTCAATACTCTGAGATTAGTGAGACAAGAGAGTGATTTTGGCAGTGATTCAATGCGGGTATAACTCAAGTCAAGAACCATCAGAGATCCCATGTAGAATTAGTTTTTTTAAAAATATAAGTATTAGAGGCGGTTATAACCGCCATTGTATATGGTAGAGGTGGTTATAACCGCCTCTAAAAGCATGAAAAGAGTTAAAAAAAATTATTATATGGTAGAGGCGGTTATAACCGCCTCAAAAAGCATGAACTACTACATACAATTTTTAGAGGCGGTTATAACCGCCTCTAAAACTAGAGTTAGAAACCGCTTCTATAGCGAATGCTTACCCCAACGGTTGATATAAACCGGCTCTAATGTGTAGAGCCGGTTTTATACGAGGCGGTTTAGAGACGGGTTAAAAAACCATCGCTAAAGCTATGGGGGCGGTTAAAACCGCCTCTATAGTGTTTGAAAACCGCCTCTATAGTGTTTGAAAACCGCCTCTAAAACCCTTTTCTAGTGTAGTGAGAGATCCCATGTGTAGGAAGAACATTTCTGGGATGTTTGATAATCTTTTGTTGCAGCTCAGGATCAACAACTCAAGTTTTGGATACTTTATTGGATTAGGAGGAAGATCTACAATACGATTGAGCACCAGTGAAAGCCGTCGGCAATTTCGCATCTCACTTTCAGTAGTTCTCGGCCACCCTGTCAAACCTTCCCCAGCTCTTACGTAGAACGCATGATCTGTCGCAGCACTGATATGTATCGCCACATCCCTAACAATATCATGCATTTTTACATAGCCTTCAGTCGCACCTTGAAGAAGCAAACCACAAGCTTTTAGATGGTCAAGCAGTAGATCCACTCTGCTCTGTGCTTCGTTTAGAGTTTCAACATCATCCAAGAGGCCCCCTCCTACCATCATATGCATCAGTTTTTCTTTAGGAATATTTTCATCTTCAGGGTAGAGACAACAGTGCAAGAAGCAAGACTTGCCTGCCTCACTCTCTAAGAAATTGAAACTTAGTTTGATGGATTGAATAACTTGTTTACTCACACCTGTAAGATCCACCTCCTTCGACCTTTTTAGCCGCATCAACACTGCCTCCCAAGTCCCAGAGCTCTTATCCTTAAGTGCTGTGCCAAGAACCACCAGTGCCAGAGGCAGACCAGCGCACTCTCTGGCCACTTTCTGTGCCAATTTCCTTATTGTGGGGGACTCCACTGCATCCCCTGCTCTACTCTTGAATAGACTCCAAGATTCTTCATATGATAATGTCTTCAACTCAACTATCTCTCGGCACCTCATTCTTTCACAGGCATATTTGTTTCTTGTTGTGATCATCACTTTGCAAGTGGCAGCCATCTCTGGAAGTTGAATCCCAACATTTGACAGATGCAACGGCTCCCATAAATCATCTAATATCACCAATACTTTGTTTTATGTAGTCGTTAATCTTTCTGCAAGCCTGGCAGCTCTTACTTGTACACTTTCATCGTTGAGATGGAAACCCAAACACTCTGCTATCTCAGTTTGAATTTTCTTCAGATCTATGTTTTGTGATACAGTCACCATCACCACCTCACCAAACAAGCTCTGCTCTTTGGCTTGCTTCGCAATGTCTTTAACTAATGTTGTCTTTCCCACTCCTCCCATGCCCCAAAGCCCAATGGAGTGCACAGCTTCATTCTCCAGTGCTTCAAGTATTTTCTTCACATGTGCCTTTCTTGAATCGAAAATCACATAATCTTCATTAAACAACAGTGAATCAGTAGCGCTAGGAGGAGGCCCCTTGTGAGACACACTATCAAACTCGCTTTTTCTTATAAGATCATCAGTGTTTTTTATATGATTAGCAGCCTCTTTTCCAAGTTTATAGTGCAAGCCTATGTGTAGAAAGTGCTTGTTGGAGATCACCGCATCTTTGTCTTTGATTCTCTTTACATCTTCTTCCATTCTGTCCACGTTCATCAACCAAGTTTGAACTACATTGTTGACCTCTTCAAGTCTTTCACGTCTCGCTGCATCAACCCTTTCTTGGACGTCCTTTCGAAGAGCATCAAGTTCATCAAACTTTGTCACCAGCTCGTTGATGTTGCGTTTGTAGGAAATAAGGTAACCAAAGTGGCGTCTAAAGGGGTCCCACGCTTGATCGAAAATCACACCAGTGATTGTGGTTAAGAAGTCCATTCTCTGGTAACCACGCAGGCATAGAGTAAATGCTAAGTTTTTAAAACACTTAAATAGTTATATCAAATGCATATATATATATATATATATATATATATATTAAAAAGGTTGATAAATCACTTTTATTGAAAAAAACACAGAACAAATAGAGAAGGGTACCACAAAGTCCATAGCTGTGGGTACAAACCAAACAGGACTCTTATGCATATTTTCAAACTTGATATTAAGCAGCATTTATATATGATAATGACCCAAGTCACCAGGGCATCCCAAGAAATAATTACTGTTTAGTTTCTACTTCATTACTTTTTAAATTCTGTTAGCTTCTTAAATATCTTTATTATGCGTGTTCATATAAATATGTACAAAATTATATTTTTAAAATATAATTTATTTTATAATTAATTAAAACTAAAAATATAAAATTAATATCTATATGTTTTAAATAGAGTGGATAAACGATAATTTATTATAAAATTATTAAAAACAAATAGTTATATCATATTTACATTTTCAAATTGAACCATAAAAGATGTTTGGTATACATAATTTTATATTATTCAATAAATGTCGCCTATTCACTTTTTCAAAAAAATATATAAATATATTGCCACATAGAATACTATTACTAAAAATGTGATTCTCAAAGTTAATAACAGAATATGCGTAATTTCAATTTATTTGATAAGACAAAATGGGACTAGAATGTAATATTACTTTGTTTGGTTAGTTACTAAATTTATACTACCAATTGCTATTTTACTTAAATACCTTTATCAAACATATGTAAGTTTTTTGGCTTTCTAACTAGGTTGGTTTTTTGGCTTGCTTTTTGTTTTGATTTCTGTTGCTGTTTGCTGTGTTTTTTATTTTTTGTTTTTGTTCCGTTTGAATAAATGGTTTATTTACTTTAATAAAATAAAAAAAGTGAAAAGTTGCCAAAAGGAAAAGGAAAACACTCATCGTAAAGGTATCAATTTATCTTCTACCCAAATCTAAGCATATGTGAAGACCATGCTCTACTATGTATGTACATAATGAAAATTAAAAAGACAAAAAGAACCAAGGAAGATGGAGGAAACTTGCCTCGGGATAAAAAATCAAGCGCTGATCTCCATAAACTCCAGGTCCTCTCTCCATGTAACCAGGTGCATGTGTTCAAATACCAAAAACCAGAAGAGATTCATATAACCGGGAAATGTTTCAAGGCTTTCTTAGCTTGCCTGGTTATATCTAGTCACTCTACCACTATCACTTTCTAAAAACATACATCCCAAACAAAGTTATATAGACCTAGGTGTTCAAATCCCATAGACGCCTTGGAATCCAATTATGAGTATGATATTATCACGTGGAAATATATATATATATATATATATATTAATTTTTATGATAAAGTGGATAAATCAAGACGAGTACATTGAAGATGGATACATAAAGAATGACAGAAGCATGAAGACCCCAGATGTATAGAGATTGTTCTTCTAGGATTAACTTGCATGACCAAACAGTAAATATAGGATGATAAAATCCAATCTCATAATTAAATCCAATATCAAGTTAATTAATTGGCCTACTAGAAAAAAATTAACTAAAAAAGATACAAGCTACTTAAAACTCATTGGTTTCACATGTTAATTATCATCGATAATTTGATAATTACTTAAATAAGAATAAAAAGTAAAATAAGCAAAATCATAATTAATTGAATTGATAATTAATGGATTTGTGAGAATACCTGGTTAATTGTGCAAGTGCCTGCTGGCTGTTGCTGATGATCACTATTATCTGGTAATCGTCAGCGTAGAGAGAATTGAAGACATTGAAAGGTTTTTAAATAGATATGGTAGAACATCTCTTTTAGGTTTCTTTCTTCATTCTCACTCTAAGAATAAACCAAAATAATTTAAAGAAGTCTCTTTCATTCTTAACTTCTTCTCATATTATTGTTTAAGTTTAGAATGTAAGAGTATTTTCACCATTATGCACAACCGAGGAGATTCCGGCTTGGAAACCCGGAAGAAAATGAAGAAGCCCATTTCAAATGAAAGATCTTCTTCTAGGTGTTCTGCCAAAGAAGTTCCAATCTTGAGAGGAGCTAGAATAGTTGAATCGGACGATTTTGTCCCCACACCAGGGAACACCAGAAGAGAATTTCCACCACAATTTTACTAGTAGAGCCACATTGAAAGCTTCAAGGTTTAGAATGCCCCAGCCTCCTTGTTAGCGAGTTCTACAAATGCGATGCCACTTTACAAGCCTCATTTTAGGATGATCGATATTGGGACCCGACCGCAAGAAATCCCTACGAATCTTGTCGATAGATTTAACAATCCAACAAGGGAGTTTGAATAGGCTCAATATGTATATCTAATTACCATCATCACTAATTTTTTTTTTTTTTTTACAAATAGGTGACAAACGCTTTTCATTTAAAAGAAGTCAAGGATGTACACAGTTATGAAAGTAATACTTCAACACACCTGTACTCTTACTTTGTGTGAGTTTTCGGGTTTGATCTCAAATCCTCTTCAAAACAAATATCTATGCAAGGAACCTGTTGGAGATAATGTTTGATCAAAGCATTTACAGTTAAATCCAGAATCAGGTCAAATGTGCAATATAAGCATGGGAATTGCAAATTGGGTGGATGCAAAGTTGCTTGGCTGGTTGGTGTTGTTTTTAGCTTAACTAAGATGCTCTGAATTTACTTTCATTGTATTAGTTTTGTATGCTTTAGTGTGTATGTTGTGAACTGCCATGCGGGCATGTCTATCAGGTGTTTGTTTAAATGCCTTGTTCTTCAATGAATGCAAGTTGACTGTTTTTCCAGTGTGAAAGAATAGCCTCTGTTCTTCTTCTTCAGTATCTCTTTACATACTGAAACTGAGTGAGTGTTTACAAGAAGCAAGTCTTGTGAGAACACAAGGAGATACATTCGGTCCTATCAGAACCTAGTACTGATGGGCCGGAAGGTACAGTGTAAGCTCGATGCATTTATTCTGTATGATGCATTAAATTAATACCACAACAATTTCAGCCAAATTCTTTTTATTTCACCATCTTATTCGTCACAAACAATTTATTAATTCCAAACAATACATTAAAATAGAGTTTAATTCAAATTCCCAACCAAACCAGAAGCAATAGCAGCAGGTTTTTTTATCAAAAGCAGCAAAACACAGACAAACCAAACAAATTAGCCATCAGCAACCAAACACCAGCAGATATTTGAAACAATACGCAACCAAACCAAACCACCAACAAACAAACACAACCAGAATCAGAGAGTAAATCATGGATTGCCTCTGTGATGAAGATTGCCTCCATTTACAAGCTCAATCCAACTCTTTCAGAGTTCACGGGTCTAATCAGCCTAGTCTAATCAGCCTAGTCTGCATAATATTTGGACATGACCTGAGTCCAAGGTAGTCCAGAGACAGCACTCCATTTGTGTCAGTGAGTTCACGCAAGCTTACCGACAAAGCTTCTTCAACAGAGGAAACAAGTATTCATCAGCTTCTTTTTCTTCAGAAACCATAATTCCTTCTAATGCAGGGTAGTCTTCTACATGTAGTTCTTCCAAATGTTGCAGTTCACCTACTTGTTTCAACAAGAAGATATACGTCAGTTTTGGACAAGAAACAACATGCAGAACTCTAAGCTGTTGAATATTCCAAGGCCTTGCAAGGTTGTTGATGATGATGACGATGGTTTCTTCTTATTATCCACCATTCCAGCAGTGTATGGAAATAATGTCAGCATCTCAGGACACTCTCTGACAGTAACCTACATCAAAATAACCAATGCTGTAATGGAGGGGTGAATGAGATGAGATTGAGTTTAAATCTTTCTCACAGAACAACAACTAGAAGAAGATACTAGATCTAATGCCATTTAGGATTCTAGATCTAATGCCCTCCTTTTCATAAAAAAGTGAACATTGGTTCATATTGTTAACTGGTTTGTGGTAAGACTAACTTTGTGTTATTCATTTGATTCTATGATTTCTACTGCACTGTAATAGATATCAAAATTAGTTGCATGTTTTAGTTACTAAGTGATTTTTGACTATATATATATGTGCAAATACAGATGTGCCTGACATCAAGGAATGGTTATAAGCATCAACACGAAATTGAGAAGTCACTGATCTGAATGTCAAAACTCAAAAAAATTGCGACTTGAATGAGTTATGCTTATCAATCACACTGTGTTATCTTAAAAATAGAATAGAGATACTGTGTTTACCATTCATAGTAATAAGTGGTTCAAGCTACCAATCAGGTTCCAAATCACCTGCCTCTTCTTCCTCTCCTTTCGCACTACCTGCCTCTTCTTCCTTTCCCTCTTCTTCCTGTGCTTTCACACCACCTGCCTTGTTCTTCCTCGCCCTTCGTGAACCAGAAGACATTCAATATCAAATTATTGCTTGATACAAATTTTATGATTAATAATTTTCTGTACTTGAAATAAAACATACATTAGAGAGTGAGGAAAAAAAAGGCAATTACTGTACATCAAAATACATCAGAAAAAAAATTAGGATATGAGAAAAATAGTCAACATTGGCAATTACTGTACATCAAAGCACAAATCAGAACATAATAAAAGCAATTAGCACAGGATTTGATGAATCAAGGTCCAAAATGGATAAAACTAGGATATTTTTCACGCAAATTTGTGACTTAAGATCTAAATGCGATCTTAAATGCAGAAGGAAATCAGATGAATACATAAAATTTTTGCAAAGATGGAGATGACGGGGAATGTTGATGATGCTCTTACCTTATCAATTGAATTCGTTCTGCCGAAGGCTCTAGTTTTGGGCAGCCGAGTATCATGCAACTATGAAGACCTGACCACCCCATGGGTGTTGCTGCGAGGTGATGGAAGGCAGTGAGTTGAGGCAAATCATATAAGACAAGTTGTCTCAAATTAGGGAAAGGGCTATTATCAGATTCATGATCAGCAACATGTGTGGATGTGCTTGCAGATGCTTCCTCTTTATTTTCTGTGGAAATCACCACAGTCTTCAATGCAGCACAATCTGTTATAGAAAGCTCAATCAAATGTTGCATGTTTTTTGCTTGCTTGTCGGAGAAAAGATGCCTAAGTCTTGGACATGACCGGATCTTGAGCTTTCTAAGTCCCTGGAAGTAGCACGGGGCTTGCAAAGAAGTACAAGAAGAGGGCATCTCACTCATCTCTTGGCAATTTTCAATTTTGTGATCGCATGGAAACAGTTCCAGCATCATAGGGCAGTGCTTAACTTTTAGATGCTCTAGTTTCTGCATACTCCGCCAAAGGCTTGTTGGTATTAAACCGGTCAACCTGGGACAATTGTCTATGGTCATTTTTTTGAGTTGGCTGAGGTGCATTTCTTCATGCAATGATAACTCATCCCCCAACAACTTGGTCAAATTTTGCCACTTCACAACTTTAAGATTTTCCAAACTTGAGAGCGCGAGCCATGGGATATCGCTGTTGAGGGAAATGAGTTCAGTTTCCTGGAATTTTGTTAATACCAACGTTATTGTTGTTTCAAGTAATCTCTTGGCCCAAACAGCCAAGGGCTTGGTTCCCATCAGTTTCAAACATCTTCTTTTATTGCGAACAAAAAAATGCAATTTCCTGTCTTGGAGAAAAGAAAGGCTGAAATTTAGAAGTCCATCGGGCCAAGAACCTGGTGAGATTGGTTCATGTGATATGGGATCATCCAAGTCCACCGCTTCTGTGATGAACAAGTGAGTTAGATGCCGCAATCTTAGCAACTCTCGAAAGCTACCTGCAAACTTGTCCATGAACAATTGTTCCAGCCTGTGAAATCTTGGCAAAACCTTGGAAAAATAATCATCAAGGGAAGGTGGCATTAAAAAACGTATATGACAACGCAAATTAATAAATCTGACATTTTGTGCCCATCCTACTCCTTCTGGAGCAATGGACACCGGAGAACCTTCCAGATCAAGCATTTCAAGCATCTTCAGACCATTAATGTGAGAAATATCTTTAAGAAAACGACAATTCCTCAGGTTAAATACCCTGAGATTAGTGAGACAAGAGAGCGATTTTGGTAGTGAGCTAATGTTGGTAGAACTCAAGTCAAGAACCATCAGAGATCCCATGTGTAGGAAGAACATTTCTGGGATGCTTGATAACCACCTATTGTCTCTCAGGATCAACGTCTCAAGTTTTGGATACTCCATTGGATCAGGAGGAAGATCTGCAATATTGCTGTGCATCAGTGAAAGCCGTCGGCAATTTTGCATCTCACTCTCAGTATGTCTTGGCCACTCTGCACGGAATCGCCCAGCTGCTCCTACATAGAACGTATGATCTTTCGCACAGAGAGATGTCGCCACATCCCTAACGACATCAGGCATTCTTACACAACCTATATACATATCTTGAAGAAGCAAACCACAAGCTTTTAGCCGCTCAAGCAGTTGATCCACTCTGCTCTGTGCTTCGTTTAGAGTTTCAACATCTGTTAAGAGGCCCCCTCCTACCATCATATGCATCAGTTCATTGTTAGGAATATTCTTATCTTCAGGGTAGAGACAACAGTGCAAGAAGCAAGACTTGGCTGCCTCACTCTCTAATAAATCAAAACTCAGTTGGATGGATTGAAAAACTTGTTTACTCACACATGGGAGATCCACCTCCATAGACCCTCTTAGTCGCTCCAACATCGTATTCCAAATCTCAGGGCTCTTACCTTTTAGTGTTGTAACAAGAAACACCAGTGCCAGAGGCAGACCAGCACACTCTCTGGCCACATTCCGTGCCAATTCCTTCATTGTGGGGGACTCCACTTCATCCCCTGCTCTACTCCTGAATAGACTCCAGGACTCTTCTTCTGTTAATGCTCTCATCTCCACAATCTCTTGGCACTTCATTCCATAACAGACATATTTGTTTCTTGCTGTGATCACCACTTTGCAATTGGTACCCATCTGTGGAAGTTTAATCCCAACACTTGACAGATTAAAAGTCTCCTGTAAATCATGAAATATCACCAATACTTTCTTTTTTGAATCTCTTAATTTTTTTTCAAGCTTGAAAACTCGCATTTGTGAATCCCAAGTTCTTACTCCCAGTCCCAGTCCCAGTCCCAGTCCCAGTCTGTCTTCCTCGAAAAACAAGCCCAAACTGTTTGCTATGTCAGTTTGAAATCTGTTTAGATCTATGTTTTGTGATGCGGTCACCATCACCACCCTACCAAACAAGCCCTTGGCTTGCTTCACAACTTCTTTCACTAATGTTGTCCTTCCTACTCCTCTCATGCCCCAAAGCCCAATTGAGTGCACAGCTTCATCCTTCAATGCTTCAAGTATTTTCTCCTCATTGGACTTCCTTGAATTGAAAATCGCGTAGTCTCCATTAAACGACAATGAATCGGTAGTGCTTGGGGGTGGGCACGGGTGAGACACACAATCAAAATTGCCCGTTCTTATAAGACATACAGTGGTTTCTTTATGATGAGCAGCCTCTCTTCCAAGTTTATAGTGCAAGTTCATTGGTAGAAAGCAATTGTTGGAGATCAACGAAGCTTTATCTTTGATTCTCTTCACCTCTTCTTCCATTGTGTTTACCTTTGTCAACCAAGTTTGAACTTCAGTGTTGACCTCTTCAAGTCTTTCATGTCTCGCTGCGTCAACTTTTCCTTGGACAACTTGCCGAAGAGCATCTAGTTCATCAAATTTTATCTCCAACTTCTTAATGTTGCGTTTGTAGGAAATAAGGTAACCAAACTGGCGGCTAATGGGGACCCATGTATGATTGACAATCACACCAGCGATCGTGATCAAGAAGTCCATTCTCTGACAACCACAAAGAGTAAGTGAAAATGATTCGTTGTATAATGTTAATTATTTTCCAAATGAATTATCAAGAATTATGTTTTGTGATGGGCATATATGTTTATAAACTCCATATAAATATCTATTAATATCGACAATAAAAACATATAAGAAAGACGTCATTCGATGCCGGGGCACGAGGCATGATCTCTCTTTGCTCATGAGGTGTACTACAAAATCTAGACTTGTACATGCTCCGAGGCAAAAAGGTAACATGCAACATTTTGCATTGCTTCTTAGCTTGGCCAATGGGTAATATGTCTAGTTTTTAAAAAAAATGTAAATCCTAATTTTTTTTTTACAAAAGCAGAAATCATTTTTTATATCAGGCAGTGCACATGGGCTGGGAATTGATCGCCCAACCTAACCACCCTCAATGGAATAAGAGATATGGGCTGCGAGTCCGCACCCACAACCGGAAACATAATACCATTAATGCGTCCAAAGAGTCTTGAATTCAAAACTTTTAAATGTTTTATTCTCATTTTTCACATGGGACCAAGTACTATCAGGCTATGAGCCCTTTAGTTATAAATCTTAACTTTAACGGCGAGGAAAACCCAATATTTTAAAAATATATATATATTATATAATAAACCGTAGATGTTAATAATTTTTATTCTTAATAAATTTTAAAAAATAAAAACTGCAAATCAAGGAAATATTAAAAAAAAATAACTAAATGAAAAGAATAAAGATTCTTAAAGTTTTTTATTCTCAATAAAGTTGTGGTTTATCCACTTTTATTAAAAAAATTTAATTTTTTTAAATAATTTAATTTTAAAAAGATAAAAAATAACGAGGTAAAAATGTTAGCTATTGGTTTATCACCTTCTCTCAAACAATATTTTCAAACTTGATCGGGAAGTGAATGAAGAAGTATTTTCAGGCTTTAAAATGACAGTTAAAGGTGGTTAGTGTTAGTTACACTGTAATGTCACCTCAGCTGAGTTGAGTAGTTGGTTAGTTTTAATTGTTTTCACTTCAAAGCTTTTATATAAAGCTTTACTCATGACCAGTGAGTCTATTAGTGAGACAAGTCGCTCATTGTAACCCTTGCAGTGATGAGAGCTCGAATCATGGGTGAGCCCACATTTCTAGGAGTGAGTAGTGGTGGTGTGCGAGTGGTCCCAAGACCCATGTGTGTGTGGGTCCCACCCCCACTTGCTCTGCCAAGGCTTATACATGCCCCTGCCTTTCTTAGCGGCCTAGTCGCTCATCTTGGCAGCCTTTATATAACTTCATGTAATTTTAGAGAGAGTAGTAATTGTTCTTGTTCATTGAATGCTCTCATTGATGGAGACCTCTGTTTTCATTCCATCAATTAGAAAGCTCCTCTTTCTTCTTCTAGTTCTTCTACATAAATCATCTTTAAATTCATTTATGGAATCAAAGAATTCAATCCAATTTTTAGAAGGTTTTAGTTGATGAAGCTCATGGAAGAAGTTGACACGAATGAGGCAAGAAGATTTGGGGATAAGGTGAATTTGGATGGCTTGAACTTGAGCTTTGATCATGACGCATTGCAGTTATACAACTTAGATCACCCTAGTATGGTTCTAGTTTCTACACTTTTAGATGGTAACAATTACCTTTTCTGGAGTAGATCAATGAAAATAGCATTGGGAGCCAAGAACAAGCTTTGTTTCATTAATGGGAGGCCTAAAACCAAGAGGAAGGATCTTCTATTTTTTACAAGTGGATTAGGGTGACTTGTATGATTACCTCATGGATTTTGAATTCAATTTCTAAAGAAATTGTTGATGCTTTTTTGTACACAACTACTGCTAAAGAATTGTAGCTTGATATGGAGGAACGGTTTGGAGAATGTAACGAGCCATTGTTGTATCAAATACAAAGGGAGATCACCTTCTATTTGTGGACCCCACTCCCTAATTAGATCCTAGCCGTCGATGTCATTTTTTATTCATAGCCATTGATTTTAAATTTTTATAACTCTTGTCTTATCCTTAGCGGTTACCAAATTTCACGATATGATTGTATCTCCACTGCCCACAATCTCCAATCATTGTAAAGAAAAAACTCCCAACCCTCCTTTCCTTTCCTTCATGGTGGTGCCGACGGCAAGGACAAGTGGATCTTCTTATCGAGAGTTATTTGCTTCTTTCAAGGTAGGATCTTGGAGGTTTGCGCATACTTTTAATGATTATTATTGATGCTTGTTGGCTCTAGATTTCTTTCTTTCTAAAACCCTAAAAATTTGTTCCTATTTGTGATTCACCTTTAAACCTTATATTTGGCCCTTGAGTTTATAGGGTTTGTTCCCAATTTATAGTTTGAAGGAATTTTGTTTCTTTTTTGATGTGTGCACCTAAGCATACTCTTAGGATCTTTGACAATGATGTTTTTATGAATTTAATCACGTCTCAAGGATGAGATTTTGCATGATGCATTTGATGTAATGAAATGTATGGTTGATTGAGATACGATCTTTCGCCATGAGAAAGGAATTGTTAACTGATTTAATTTGATAGGTTTCAGATTTTCGTTTTTGATAATAGCAAAAATCCCTCTCCGATTTTAGAGATCTTAGAGGTAGAATTTGGAGGAGAGTAAAATATGAAAGTTGCAGATTTTAATGTTACCTAAATATCTGCAAAATTTCAGATTATATGCATATGTAGTTTGTGAGATATAGCCCTATTAATATAATTCTCTTAGATGATATTTATGTACAGAAGTTGAAGAATTATGGCCATTTTTTATGATCATGGAGATTGAATTGGTCAAGGTGAAAAATAGGAAAGTTGTTTATTTTTTGAGGTATCTGATTGTCAGTAAAATTGCATTACTTTTGGAGTTGTAGGTTGAGAGATATGTATATTTTAAAAGTATATATCTAAATTGCAAGTTTGCAGAAATAGCTAGAGAATCAAATGAATGCTATAATTTGAGTAGTACTCCAAATAATGTGAATTTCGGATATGTCATAGTCTTAGGTGTCTACATTTTTCATAATCTTGAAATTTCTAATTTGGAATAGTATATGTAAAGTATGAGGGGTTTAGGTCTTAATAATCATGATGGAATTGTTCATATGCCCTTTAAAGTGGATAATTGCTATTGTACCCTTGCAAAAATCAATATTTGGGAGTTTAGATTAATAGCTTGAACTTTTTGCATCTGTACCTTTCTAAAAATCTCATTTTGTAATACTATTGCTTATTAGCCTCAAGCTTTGTAATATCATTAGATATTGTTTTGAAACTAATAGAATATCTTCCCAAATATAGGACATTCCAAAAGCCTTGCTTTCGTGTAAGATTTGGGAGTATTTTTGGGCCTTAATTAGGTAAGTATCCCACATATAAATCCTATGTATATATTTGAAAATTCTAGTTTTTTGAACTTTTGGAATATTTGAGAAAAATACTGATTATTTTGAATTATTTATTTATTATTATTATTTTCGGGATTACTTTAAATTATTTGAAATTTCGAGTTAATGATATTTTATTTTGGATTAGAATTATTTGAAAGGTTTAAATATTTATTTAAATTCATATTATTTAATTTCTAAAGTGTTAGATAGTTTATCTAAATATGTATTATTTAAATTTTGCTAATTTCTGATTAATTATGATTATTATTTTTTAAAATTATCTGTTCATGTTTGGATTCAAATAACTGGTTTATTTTAATATGATAAAATGGGATCACGCCACTGCTAAAATATTTTGCCTGGCAAATTACTTGTATTTTGCCAAATCTGAATTTTGATAGTTTAATATTTTGTGAACATGGAGTATTTTGACATAGAAACTAGTCCCCAATTAACTATGCACTAACCTTATCACTAGGGGTTAAACACTGATCTTGTCGATGTGTACTCTGATATAGAAACTATAGTTTCCCACTGCTTTCCATCGGAACGACCTCTGATAATTCTGACTCAGGTCACCAAGGGTAAATATATGAATTTTGTTATTTTGTTTTGGCAAAAGTTGTTTGAGAGACCTATATGCTCAGTTTTGACATTTTGTGTTTATTTGAAATAAATTTGATTTCTGATTTTTTATTTTGATAAATTATGATTTTTGCAAATGATCCCTATATTTTAGTGAGTACTTATTGAGTTGTCAAGCTCATAATCTTGTTGTTGAATTTTTTCAGATCTGAAGTGAATAGTATAACAGACATCTTAGTGAGCTAGCAAGAGATTGTGTTCTTGATACGTTTTAAATTTGAGTTATCATTCTGTCTGTGTGAGTATTTGTTTTATTTATATAACACTAGCTTGTATTTGAAGTTGGAATTTTGAACCTTGTAAATTTCTGATTTTGACTTTTGAAATTCAAATTCTGTTAGATTATATGTTTGTCTTGAGAAAGGTTCTGAGGCCTTGCATGCCTATTGTGCTATGCACTATGGGTGTGCGGCCGTTTGTTGGCGCACCGGGTCTGGCGAGCTAGGTTCGGGGAGTGATACTATTTCTCAAGGAAATATGAGTGTGATGAAGTATTACACTGGACTAAAAAAATTGAGGGATGAACTAAGCTTTTTAATGCCATTACCACAATGTAATATTGGGGCTTCAAAGGCAGTTACAGAAATGACATGTTCAACAAGGCTTATTCAGTTCTTGATAGAATTGAATGAGAGTTAATTTTGATCTTGTGAGAAGCTAGATTCTTATAATGGACCTATTGGCAAGTGCAAATAAAGCTTACTTAATGATTCTCAGAGTTGAGAATCAACGAGAAGTAAATATCAATTTCACTAATAGGACTGTTAGTGGTGCAATGTTAGCTCAAGTATAGTATGTAAAGAGAGGAGGATTACCAAGAAATCAACTAAAGAAGAAGGGAATGGTTAGAAAAGCAACACTACTTTGTAGTCATTAATTGCAATAGAAATGGGCATACAAAGGATACTTGTTTCAAGATTTATGGGTATCCATGTTGGTTTAATGATCTCGCTAAGCAGCAAAAAGGAAAGACAATGCAACATATGAATCCTTTTTGCCAAACCAATCTAACATCCAAGAACCAAAGTCTTACAATCAAGCAAAAGAAAATGTTGATTGGGTAAAGACAGTGCAACAGGAAATTGATGCTCTAGAAGCAGATGATACTTGGAAAATTACTAAACAACCTCAAGGGAAGAAAGCCATTGGTTCCAAATGGGTTTACAAAGTCAAATTGAAGCCAAATGGAACTATAGAAAGGTTTAAAGCCAAGAGGGAATTGATTTCAATGAAAGTTTTTCTCCACTAGCAAGGGTTGTTACAGTAAGGATTATATTAGTAATTGCAGCAACTTATTCATGGGCATTGCATCAATTAGACATAAATAGTGCCTTCTTACATGGAATTTTAGAGGAGGAGGTCTATATATTGCCACCAGATAGATATAAAAAAGCGGCACCAGGTGAAATATGCAGATTATGAAGCACTTTATGTCGACTGAAGCAAGCGTCCAAGAATGGAATTGTGAATTTACAATAAAATTAAAAGCAAATGGTTTTTTATAGTCTGCATATGATCATTGCTTATTTAAAGATCAATTGGTTCTTCATTCCTAGCTTTAATTGTCTATGTAGATGATGTTTTAATCACAAGATCTTGTGAAGCAAATATCATACAAATTCAAAGAATTTTTACACCAATAGTTTACAATAAAAGACTTGGGCACTACAAGATATTTTTTAAGTCTTGAGATTGCAAGATTAGAAGAAGGGGCTTTTATTAATAGGAGAAAATATGTTCTTGACATGATCACAAATACAGGTTTATTACATGCTAATTCAATAACTACAGACAATGCTAGTACCTTACTTCCTAATCCAGGAAAATATAGAAGTTTGGTTGGAAGGCTTTTTTACTTAAATCTCACAAGGCCAGATATCTGCTTTAGTGTGTAGAAACTGAGTCAATTTGTGCAAGCCCCATGTCAACAGCATTGGGACATTGCAATTCATCTATTGATGCACCTAAAAGGTTTTTTTTTTTTTTTGAATAAAGTGGATAAACCACGAATTTATTAGAGAAAAAGAAAGCAAAGTACAAAAGGAAAAAAGAAATAGTAAACATAAGAACGAAGGAAAATACTGAAGTTCTCACCAGAGATGAGGAAAACAGTAAACATAAAGAACTAGGAAAGCAAGAAAAAACAAGTATGTCATTTACTGGTTATGCACGATTCTTAGGATCTTCATTAATTTCATGGAAGACTGAAAGACAAACCATGGTATTTAGATCATTAATAGAGGTAGAGTATCAAAGTTTGGCTTCAACTACTTAAGAATTGAATTGGAATACATACATCTTACAAGACCAAAAAATTCCTGTCTCTTTACCAATTAACCTATGGTCTGACAACAAAGCAGCTTTGCATATCACTACAAATCAAGTGTCTCATGAACATACTAAACAATTGGATATTGATTGTCATCTGGTTCGAGGCTATTATAATGAAGGTTTCATTCAACCTCTTCATATTTCAACCAAGCAACAAGTGGTTGACTCCTTTACAAAAGATCTTGTTGCTTCATCTTTCTCTCTTTTTTTTTTTATCAAGTTGGGCTTGCAAAATCCTTACCAAGCTCCATCTTGAGGAGGGAGGAAGGGGGATGGAGAAGTATGCACAGACTTTTAAATGGCAGTTAATGATAGTTAAAGGAATTTAGTGGTAATTATAACTGTAATGCCACCTCAGCGGAGCTGAGTAGTTTGTTAGTTTTAACTGCTTTTACTTCAGAGCTTTATATAGCTTCATGTAATTTTAGAGAGAATTGTTGATGTTGTTCTTTCAATGCTATCATTAGACCTCTATTTTCTCTATTAATAAGAGAACTCCTCTTTCTTATTCTACTTTTTCTACATGAATCATCTTTAAATTTGTTCAGTGAATCAGACTCACATTTGGGTTACGAGTGAATCGGTCTGACTTGATGACCCATATTACGTTATCTATATATATGCATATATTTGAATAATAATATAAAGTTATAAGCATATTTTATAACAATGAAATAACATATATAAAACTAACAATAAAAAATTAGAATATAATCTAAAATATAAATTAAGTGTGTTCATTCTTGCATCAATAGCAAACTGAAATACAAAATTGAAAATAGCACCAAAATGGATCTCTAAGATGATCCCGTTTTACCGAACCATTCCACCTCTCTCCAAAGACTAACCTCCGCCTATCCCCAGACGATCATGGAGAGGCCAACGATGAGCAAAAACTCTCCGGTGAGAGATGGAGTTTCATTCACTGAAATAGTTCGAAGCTCTCCACCACAAGAGAACACCCAACCACTACAGTCAAAGATCACTAAAGGTCAAACCTCCTCACTGAAACGCCATGGATCGTCTGAAAGTGTTGAAGTTTGCAAGCATTGCTTAAGACCAGGTCACAAAATAGATGTGTAGGCATCAACTGACATACAACCGATGCTTAGGCATGGCCATTTCACAGCGAGATTTCCTCTGAAATCCCCTTATTCAGATCCAAAAAAAGAGAGAGCTAGGTTAAAGAAACCATAGCCTCCGGCATTGACCACACCTAAATCCCTTCTTCATGTTCCCGCCTCCCGCCCAAGCTTTGCGTTTCCCTCTCTTGGAGTTTCTCTTCCTATAACTGAAGACATAATCCAACCGAATGAAGAACTTAAAAAATTGATGATAATTAAAGTCCTCTACGGCAATGCGAGTGTTCATTCGCTTCATGCTGCACTACTGCTACAACTCAACTTCGATCAGTGCAAGAACCTCACACCCTTTAAAATGACTTCATTCTCACCTTTTCATCACCAAGAGCGCCCACAATAGTAGTCAAGAAGAACACGATGACTCTAAACACAAACCTTAGCCTGTGCTTTGTCGACTTCTCCCATTGGTGATGAGTATAATTTGCACTTAATATATAGACCTTCTTTAACTCATAATGAATTAAATTTGAATTATTTTAAACCAATTTTACTCCTAATTTTAGTATTATTGCATTGTAGGAAAGAGAGAGAATGATTCGAAGGAAGAACATGTAAAGGCACAAAATTGGAGAAAGAAGAGCAAAGTTTCAACAAAGAGGGAACAAGCAAAATAGAAAATCTAGCGCCTAGGCGCTAGCATGCAGCGCTTAGGCGCTACAACATTAAGAGATGCAAAACAGAAACTATAACACCTAGGTGCTACAATCTCTGGCGCCTAAGCGCTACCCGGATTTTTATGTTATAAAAGGGGCTAGGGTTGAGACGAAAAAGGAGGAGAATTTCGGAGATCAAGAGATCGGGAGCGAAGATTCGGCGCGAATTCATTGCCAGGCTTTAGCTTTTAGTTTTTCTTTGTTTATTTTATTATAAACATTATTTATATGTCAAACTTTGCAATTATTATGTTCTAAATACTTTTTCTAGGGCTACGATGTAGCCAGACTATGAAACCCTAGATTCATCTTTGTTTAATATAATTGATGTTTGTTTCAAGACTATGTTGGATATTTTAATCTATGCTTAACGCTTGTGATTGCTTGATCACCAATTGCATGATTATTAATTTGATTTGAGACCGAGAGGTGATAATTGAATTAGGTCTTGGTTGAAATATTGTACAATCATCATAAGATAGAGATATTTATGAGGTTGTATACATCATTATAAATTTCTAGAGCTTAATGAGTTCCATAGATTCACAGTTATCACAGAGATGATGTTAACTTATCTAGTGGAATATGCTATTGATGCTTGAGAAAGATCAATATATAATTTAGGGAAATTTGATGACAACATAAAAAACAAACATTGATTGATTGAATTAGATGATCTAGGTGGAATTAGTCTAGGTGAACTCGGAAACCCTAGAATCTCTTGACATTGATTTCTCCTTATCTCTATCTCTCTCTCTCTCTCTCTAGTCCTTGAATTAGATTCTCTAAATTAAACCTCTTCAATATCATTAATCAAGTAGAATTAGGGTTAGAAATTTTGGTAATTAATAAGCTCAATCCTCGTGGGAACGATACTCTCTTATCACTATATTACTTGTTTGCGATAGCGTATACTTGCGTTATATAAATCATACCAACAATTGGAAACCGGAATTTGGATTGCACGCCATCGCTGCTGGAAACTACAACTGGGTGAGAATGACCAATCTCCCTTTTTACTATTGGAATTGGGACTCCATCGTCATTGTCCTCCGGCCGTTAGGGGGTAAGTTTTACTAGTGGCTATAAATGTTTTTTTGTAACGTTGTGGCCACAAAACTATTCTCCAGTCTCACTGATGACCACAAATTTTTTTTTTATAACATTGTGGCCACAAATGTTTCATCATTATAATACTGTGGCCACAAAAGGCTTCCTACATGGATCATGTGTTTTGTGACCACGTCATCAACTTCGCCGGAAGTAGCCCCCAAATATGCCAATGTGGCCATCAATGCAACCGGAGAATAGTTTTATGGCCACAACGTTACAAAAAAAATATTTGTGGGTACAACGTTATAATGATGAAACATTTATGGCCACCAGTGAAACTTACCCGGCCGTTAGGTAAGCTCATTTACTTGCAGAAGAGGGAGGATATTTCGCTAGAGCACTTGAGAGCTTTGGTGAGACTAAAATCTTTGACTTTATTTCCCTTGGAGATGATTGTCGATGTGGGAGTGAGGAGCTTCAAGGTCTGCCTTGAAGACGATGGCATCCCGGTCCTTCGTTCTAAGATAATTCAAGGCCCAGCGCCTCAAGCTAAACCTCAAAAGGACCCGGTCATCACCTTAGCTCCCCTAGCCGCGGTGTTGCACCCTCGCTCCATTCCACTGCCTCACAAAACCCAGCTGATCTCTCAAGAAGCCAAAGGTAAAGACCCCCAGCATCCGCCTCCTCCCATCAACCCTCATGGAAAGACTGTCGAGCACCGCTTTGAGCTTGGCCATTCATTAGGGAGCACGGGGAACCAAACAATCCAAGCTCCCTTGCCGGATGTGATCAAGATCTCCGATGACCATCACTCAGTTGAGGTGAGTCTGAGATTCATTGAACAGCAAATGATGGTCCCCTAGATTCCTCCAGTCTCCCGTGAGAGAAACAAGGAAGGGAACACACTGCTCAAGCACAGTGGCAACGTAAATGCCGATCGCGTAACGAGTGTTTTTTCTCCTTGTGATAAGCTTTCGAATGATCATCTTGGATCAATGCAGATGTCCATCATGCCTCAAGATCAGAATTCATTTGATTCCCTCAATAATTCAAATCTTATCATTGAGATTCTCAAGATGATTCAATTGAAAATAATGCTTCTCACTCAATTACCTTGCCCCTAGATCATAAGATTATCATACCTCATTTGCCTCAAGATGAGATCATTCCTTATATCTCACATTCCTCTTCAATTGAAGAGATTTCGCCTAGCGAGTAAAACCCCCTTAATATAAATAATTTTTTAACCTTTTTTTAAAAGATAAATATAAAACTTTTTTTTTATTCATGAGACTCTCTATTCTCTAATCTCATCTCTTAATCTCATAATCTATAACTAAATTATATTTAATAATTAATTAACATAATGGGATCATGGATGGTCGCAAGGATCTATTCTATTGCTTAATATTAATATATCAAATATATTATCTTCAATAGTATATATTTTTAAAATATAAATAAATTCTAAGTTTAAAAAGATAATATAAATAGAGACCTTCTTTTAATCCATGGGACTCACCGTCTAAATTTTAATCCCAAACTCTTTATTTAGTGATTTAATAAGTTATTTACAAAATTTAGAAAAATTCAAAAAAAAATGCAATATTGTAAATATAAGTTTAGGATTTTATTTTATTTTTTACACTAATGTTTACTTAATTATTAATAATTTGCTAATTAAATAAATATATTGGCTTTTGTTTAATTTTTATTTAGATATTTATAGCATAAAATATAATACATATATATATATATATATATATATATATAATATAATATAACAATTTAATATTTAATATTTGGGGCCAAGGCGGGGAAAGGAGGTTATTCCTCGGCCAGGACGGGGTGCAGAATTGAGTTCCCCGTCAGGGCCGGGTCCCATTGACATCCCTAGTTTTGACTTTTGAGGATACATGTTTTTTCACCCAACAAAAAGGGGAAAACAATTAATATTGTTAACTCTTCCTTTTTTATATAGGGCCAAAATGGTTAATTCATTTAAAAATCCACCACTTGGCATAAAAAAAAATGATTTCCAACATGATTTAGTTTGGTTTTAGGAATTGAGTTTTTTATAGTGGAATTTAGGGAATGATTAATACACAACAAATATTTTTATGCCATATAGGTCGGATTTTTAAATGAACTGAGCTAACGGTGTTAACGGCTCATTAATAGCTTTTCTTTTTTTCTTAGTTGGACCCTCAAAATGAAATTTTAAAAAAAAAACTATGTTCCTATTTCACAAATATATGAAATCATAAGGGTTTTTTTTTATTTTCCCAAATAAAAAATACATACCTAAAACTTAAGGCAACCAAGAATAAGACAAAAGCTTATTTATAGTCATAGATTAAACAACCATGGAAGAATGCCATAAATGAACTGGAGAGTCAAAAGTTGCCTTCAAGATTAAGATGTTGAATGTGGATTTTAATTTCATTTTTTATTTTACTTTTATTTTTATTTTGGTCTTTTTTAATGTGCAATGTGTAAAGAAATAGAGTCTACAAAGGAGGGAAAACTGATGCTTAATGAAAAAATTGTTATGGGAAATAATACTAGGCAAATTTCTATTCTAGCCTAAGTGTTTTAGATTTAAAAAAATAAAGTCAAAAACGGGGTCTACCCAGTTCTGGTCCAAGCAACTCATTTGTCAAGTTTTAGTGAGTTTGGCCAGTTTGACTTTCAGTCAATAATTACCGGTTTACTGCCCAATCCCAGTTTTTCCCGGTTTGATCGTTGGTTCAGTCCGGGTTTAAAAATGTTGCTCTCAAAAGGGAAAAAAAAATGACTATGAACATAAGCTAAAACCTAATGCTCTCTAATTGCAAAGGTGTAACTTAAGCTTAGAAACAAGTAAATCATCGAACATCTAAACAAATTTACTAAAATGACAAGGCAGCTCAAATTAAGTCATATTGTAAGGAAAAAAAAAGCCTCGTGATGAGTCATCAACTTTTCCTTTTCTGGAGGATACAGATTGCATACTATAATACTCACTTTGTCGCTATATGAATGTCCCAAATAACCGAATATCTTAAATTAAAAAAGATAATTGGCTTCTAAGTTTCAATAAAAATTTTACTTCAGTTTCTAAAATTACCTTTAATTTCTTTCCCCATATCACTCTATATGTATTTAATACCTTTATTAGAAAAAAATAATAAATTTGAATATATATATATATATATATATATATATATATAATAAATACTTTTTTGATGTAATAAAAGGACAGATAAAAAGGACATTAAAATTGGAACACTTACATAGGGACAAAAAGAGTATGACTATAATTAAGGTAACTACAGTACAACATTCATAAAACAAAAGGTTAAATTAAAGTACGGACAATAATTCAAGAACAAAAAACAATGAGGGGAAAAATTCATCTGCCTTACCTGCATTAACAATGATACAATACTCCATACACATGAATCAGACATTAGAGATAAACCCTACTTTAATAGCATGGATATATGAATCTATGTTTCAACAAGTACTTGGCATAAAACAAAACCATAAACACTAAAATGAAACAAAAAAAAAAAAACTGCCTTTAATAAAAATTACATACCTGTAATAATCCTAACAAATCACAACTGAGCAAGCCAATGAACTATCAATCCCTACAGTCGATCTCTTCCACTTTCCTTGCAGCAATGTGCAGAAATGTCTCAGTTGTACCACCAACAAGAGACAGCAACAAGAAGAGAACCCGGGGCTGATGGGAGCTTTATTTGAAGGCAAGGCTGCTAGGGTTGTCAACACAGATCTAACCCAAGGCTGAGATGTAGAGTTTGGTGCACAAGAAGGGTTAGGGTCAAAGGGGAAGTGGGGTCCATACGTGTGGCCGATGTAATACTTGGGATGGGGGTCCGCACATGTCGCCCATGTGATTTCTAAGTTGGTGTGAAGAGCTGTGGATGGAGAGAGAAAAGAAAGGGGGAGGGGGCATGGGCCGTTTTTGGCCCGGCCCATGGAAACCCACCGGTTCAAACACTGCAGGCGGGCCGGGTCGGTAACCCATAACCGGCCCGTACTGCAGGTTGGATTTTATAGAATTTCTTTTTAAATAATGTATGCCATGGGTTTGGATCCCATGACCTCTTCTTTACCAAAAAGGCACAACTAATCATCCACTTGGGCTATGTTAATGATTTAAAAAATAGACCATACCGGCCAATTCAATCGGTTCAACCGGGAATCTGGCAGTAAACTAGTTCGATTAGTTATATAAAACACTAAAGAACTGAACTGGCAGGTTCAACCGGTGAACCGGTTGGACCGGACCGGCTAATTTATTAATTTAAATTATTTAATTGGTTTATTTTTGTTTTTCTAATTTGAGAACATGAGTCTTTTTATTTTTGTTGTTGTTTTTGATGTTGGTGTTATTGTTGTACTTGTTGATGGTGGTGGTGTTGTTGCATGCTTGTATTTTATTGTTGTTGTTGTTGTAGTATAAATATACCTATATTTTATTTCATTCCTCATTTTTGAATGAAATTGTTGATGTTGGTGTTGTTGTTGGTGATGGTGGTGGTGGTGTTGTATGCTTCTATTTTATTGTTGTTGTTGTAGAAGTAGTAGAGTGTATACTTGTATTTTATTTTATCCCTCATTTGTTGTTGTTGTTGTTGTTGTTGTTGTTGTTGTCATTGTATACTTATATTTTATTTAATTTTTTATTTTTCAATATTTGTTGTATAGTTGTATCCTTGTATATTTGTATTTTGAAAATTTTAATTTTATGTAAAGTTGAGACTTTGTGACCTTATAAAGGTAATTTAACTTTGCAATATGTAATTTTGTATCTTTATTATTATTTTTTTTCTTTATTTTTGAATTTTTATTTATTTATTTTTTTAATGTTTTTTAATTTTTAAATACTTATTTATTTAAAAAAGTTAAATCCGGTTGCCTAACCAGGTCGACACCCGGTCTGGCTATTAAAACATTGGGCTATGTCATCTTTGTATATTATTGGGAATAGATATATATATATATATATATATATATATATATATATATATATAATAATAATAATAATAATAATAATAATAATAATAATAATAATAATAATAATAATTGAATGTCAACTTCCAATTTACTAATAACATCAACATGGATATTAAATAAACCCATTTGAATGGTGGCAAGGTAATAAAAGAAACTCATGTCACTTTTTTTTTAGTAGTTTAAAAAAAATTTTTTTGTATGTATTAATTGTTGCAAATATTAAATGCTAGTGGAAACATAGTTAACATAACAAGTTCCCAATTGTAATAACTAAACATTAAATTGTAAATTTAATGGATGATTCTAAATATGTTTTTTAATAACAAAAGTAAAAATGGTGAACTTTGAAGTTTTTGGATTTTTTTTATATATTTTTTTATTTTAATTTTTTTAATGCACTAACAATATGTTCAGTACAATAATATCAGCTTGTAAAGTTTGATAGTTCAACCAAGATAGAGACATACCTCAATAGTGATAAATAGTCAGTGGGTGGCAACTATGAATCAAAGTAAGAGAACTACATAAATTTTAATTTGTTATACTCAAGAAGATATCTTGATAACTTAATTCAATAGGCCGATTTTTGGTCCGGCCGGTGGAAACCCACCGGTTCAAGCAATGCAGGCGGGCCGGGTCGGTAACCCATAACCGGCCCGTACTGCGGGTTGGATTTTATAGAATTTCTTTTTTAAATAATGTATGCCATGGGTTTGGATCCCATGACCTCTTCTTTACCAAAAAGACACAACTAATCCACTTGGGCTATGTTAATGATTTAAAAACCAGACCATACTAGACCGGCCAGTAAACCGGTCTGATTAGTCATATAAAACACTAAAGAACCGGACTGGCAGGTTCAACCGATGAACCGGTTGGACCGGACCGGCTAATTTATTAATTTAAATTATTTAATTGGTTTGTTTTTGTTTTTCTAATTTGAGATCATGAGTCTTTTTATTGTTGTTATTGTTGTTACTTGTTAATGGTGGTGGTGGTGTTGCATGCTTGTATTTTATTGTTGTTGTTGTTGTCGTATAAATATATCTATATTTTATTTCATTCCTCATTTTTGAATGAAATTGTTGATGTTGGTGTTGTTGTTGGTGATGGTGGTGGTGTGGTGGTGGTGTTGTATGCTTCTATTTTATTGTTGTTGTTGTAGAAGTAGTAGAGTGTATACTTGTATTTTATTTTATCCCTCATTTGTTGTTGTTGTTGTTGTTGTTGTTGTTGTTGTTGTTGTTGTATACTTATATTTTATTTAATTCTTTATTTTTCAATATTTATTGTATAGTTGTATCCTTGTATATTTGTATTTTGAAAATTTTAATTTTATGTAAAGTTGAGACTTTGTAATTTAACTTTGCAATATATAATTTTGTATCTTTATTATTATTTTTTCCTTATTTTAAATTATTATTTTACTTATTTTTTTTAATGCTTTTTAATTTTTAAAAATTTATTTATTTAAAAAAGTTAAATCCGGTTGGACCGGAACCGGTTACCTAACCAGGTCGACACCCAGTTCGGCTATTAAAACATTGGGCTATGTCATCTTTGTATATTATTGGGAATATAATAATAATAATAATAATAATAATAATAATAATAATAATAATAATAATAATAATAATAATAATAATAATAATAATAATTGAATGTCAACTTCCAATTTACTAATAACATCAACATGGATATTAAATAAACCCATTTGAATGGTGGCAAGGTAATAAAAGAAACTCATGTCACTTTTTTTTTAGTAGTTTAAAAAAATATTTTTGTATGTATTAATTGTTGCAAATATTAAATGCTAGTGGAAACATAATTAACATAACAAGTTCCCAATTGTAATAACTAAATATTAAATTATAAATTAATGGATGATTCTAAATATGTTTTTTAATAACAAAAGTAAAAATGGTGAACTTTGAAGTTTTTAGATTTTTTTTTTAGATTTTTTTATTTTTAATTTTTTTTTAATTTTTTTTTTTTGCACTAACAATATGTTCAGTACAATAATATCAGCTTGTAAAGTTTGATAGTTCAGCCAAGATAGAGACATACCTCAATAGTGATAAATAGTCAGTGGGTAGCAACTATGAATCAAAGTAAGAGAACTACATAAATTTTAATTTGTTATACTCAAGAAGATATCTTGATAACTTAATTCAATAGGGAAATGAAATTAAATACAATCCCTCAATTCATACTCTGTTACTTATTTTGAATTATTTTGAGTTGTTTTAAATATTTTTTAATTTATTAAGCATTATTTTTTATTTTAAAAAAATGAATTATAAAAAACTTAATTTGTGATCTTGTTTTATATTTATTTGTTAAAAACATTTAATAAGTAAAATGTAGGGCAGTGGATAAGGTGCTTGTTTGCATTTTAACAAGCCTTCTCACCCACTGCTTTGTTTTTAATATTATAATAAAATTTAAAAAAACCGGCCAGCTTTAACCCGGCCCGCTGGTTTGTGAGGAGTCCCCGGCCGGGCCCAGGTCAGCTTATGTGGACCCATAACCCGCCGGGTTAACCTGCCCCGGTGGGACATCACCACAAGTATAGCCCACGTGATTTAAAAATGTCAACCAGTTTACAATATATTTTTCCCTCTTTCTAGCATAACTTGGGGGGTGGGGGTGATGGTTTGGGAATGATAATTCCATTTCTAAGCCCTTGTTTCGTAACTAGAGAAAGCATGGGTTACCTCTATGCATGGAAAAAATATTGCTCCAAAAAAAAAAACATCCTATTTCACCCAAAATAAGGAGGAGAAGTATTCCTGAGCCATGAATTTACTTCTATACCCTGGTATATAATGCCTCTCTTCAATTATTAAATAATTCAATTAATAATATATTTACATATTTAACTTGAAATTAATGTAAATAATTAAGTACAATAATTAAATTAATACAAATAACTGAAATGAAATATTAAATTTGAATATTTATTAACGATTTAAATAATATAATTACATAATTACATATTTAAATTTAATTATTAAATAATTTAATTAAATTATTTTGGGAAATTAAAATTAAAATCAATAAATGAAATTAACTTAATTAAACATATTTCATGATATTAACTAATTTAATAAATATACAATAATTATATAAATTATTAAGATTACTTATATAATTATAATATATTGAAATATATATTTATATTATAAATAATTAATAATAAATAATAATAAATATTTATTATTAAACATAATCCATTATTTTATATAATATCATATCAGTTACTTACAAGAGTATTGATGTAATTTTACTATATTTTATCTTTTTACTTTTTCTATTCCCAATGCTTATTTTCTCAAACCAAATACATTATCCCCATTCCCCTTTATTCTTATTCATATTCCTCTCATTTTTCCATTGCCCCTATTCTCATTCTTATTCCACAATCCAAACTAAGATAGATTTTTTTCTCTATTCTTTTGAAAAAGTGGATAAACCACATTCATTAAAATAAAAAGGAACCAGAACAAAAGGGGGCAAAGAAGGAGCCGAGGCTCTACAAAAAAACCACAAGGAGTGGTGAACAAGGACTAAAACAATAGAGAACAACAAGGAAGAAAAACAGGAGAAAACCCCCTACAGGAAAAAGGATCCCGGAGGGAACATCATCTAGAGACTAAATCTCACTTTGAGCCGGGGGCGCTCAAAGGTGCCTCCTACTCCGCATTCTTGGCGAGACAAAAACTCAAGGCTACGCTTGACCTTTGCTAGTGGCTCCTCAATCTTTACCCTCTTAGCTTCGGAGTCGCAGAAAACCACAAAAGAACCATACGCTCAATTTTAAGAATCGGGAGTAACGATCAAAAAGACAATTAGCAGTGAAAATGCGTGCATTTCTTTCTAGCCAAATGTTCCAATTGATAGCCCTCACAAGCAAATCCCAGAAAGGGAGCAAGGATTTAGGAACGGCGCGTCGCCAATCTCCCCATAAGTCAACAAGAGACCTAGGGAATGTGGCGGGCACCTAATAAATGAGCGAAGAAGGTCCAAATATGAGTAGCCAAAGGCGATGGAGCAAGAGGTGTTCGGCAGTCTCAACATCCGCATGGCATATAACACAAGTAGTCGTAGGCAAAACATTGCAACCACGCAAGGCAAGGTTGTCCAGTGTCAGGATTTTATTGTCTAACGCAAGCCAGTTGAAGAGATTAACTTTTTTGGGGCAATCTCCTTTAAGGATGACTTTGGTCTTATCACAGACGGAGACCTCCATCGTTCGAAGTTATAAAAAAGTTTTGATCGAGAACTTTCCATTTGAAGATAGCTTCCAGCGCTTTCATCAATCGGAAGAGGGTTGAGAATGGAGAGTGTTGAGAACGGTACTCACCGTGAGACAAGTAATAAAGCGATGGGATCGGGGACCCCTGCTCGAAAAAAATCTACAATAGTTTCTTCCTTAGACTGAGCTAAAAGGAAGAGGTGAGGACAAATGTCAGCAAGAGCACATCCCTCCACCCAGTTGTCAAGCCAAAACAGAGTGGAGGACCCGTTTTTGACGATAGAGATAGAATTCTTTTTAAACGCCGGTAGCGAGTGCAAGATACCGTTCCAGAAGAAGGATTTTTGTCTACATTGCTTGTGGTATAAGTTCCATGAGGGGACTCTTTTAAAATAATTTTCACGAATGATATTCTCCCCACACCAGTGCCTACCGGAGCTAATTTTCCACCATCATTTTCCCATGAGGGCATTGTTAAACGTTTTAAGATTCAAAATCCCCCAACCACCTTGCTCAGGCGACCTGCATAGTCTAGCCAAGCTAACCAGTCTGATTTTGCAGTGTTGGGTGTCTGGTCCCGACCACAGAAAATCTCTTCTAATCTTGTCGATGCGCTTGATCACCCAAACTGGAAGTTTAAAAATTGACATCCAGTAAGTAGGGATAGCAGTTAGAACAGAGTTCACCAGAGTTAGACGACCACCCAAGGAGAGTAATCTAGATTTCCAAGAAGCAAGTCTTGAACGGATTTTGCTTAAAAGTATGTCCCAATCTTGTCTACGTGGACGTCTCCCAGAAATAGGTATCCCAAGATAAGTAATTGGAAGGGAGCCAGAGTTGCAGTGAATTGTTCTAGTAAGAGCAGTATGGGGTTCGAGGTTTCTTTGGGTGGTAAATAAGCAAGTTTTCTCCGAGTTAACTTTAAGACCCGATAACCCTTCAAAAATGTAAAGAATGAGTTTGATGATACGAAGGTCCTCACCCCCACCAGATGTAAGAATGAGAAGATCATCAGCATACTGCAAGTGGCACATTTTAATTCCAGTATCCCTGAGTGGCACACCATGCAGTATGCCAGAGTTTAGTGCATTGTTAAACATGGTGCTGAGAACATCAATTGCAAGGACAAAAAGAATAGGGGATAAAGGATCCCCCTGCCGAAGTCCTCTGCGATATCGGACATAACCACATTGAACACCATTGATCAGAAATTTTGCCTTGGAAGTGGTGAAAATGGAATTTAACCAGCCAATCCACTTATCGCTAAAGCCTCTAGCTTTTAAGAGCTCAAATATGAAATTCCAATCAACAGTATCAAAGGCCTTGGCAAAATCAACTTTGAGAATCAACCCAGGAAGGCGATTCTTCTGCATATAGAAGATAAGTTCTTGAGCAGAAACAATGTTATCAATGATACACCGGTCTTTGATAAAAGCTGATTAAGTTGAATCTACCAACGAATCGATCTTGAGTCTAAGTCTATTGGCTAAAATCTTGGAGATAATCTTGAGTGAAGAGTTAATCAAGCTGATTGGCCGATAATGAGAGGGCTCTTCAGGTGCATGGCTTTTAGGTAAAAGGGTGATGTTGGCCCAATTGATTCTTTCAAGATTGGCTCTTCCCCAGTAAAAGTCATCACAGAGTTTAAAGATATCCAATTTGATGATGTCCCAATATTTTTGAAAGAAAAAGATTGGGATGCCATCCGGTCCCGGGGCTTTGTTTGCTTTCATGTCAAAAACCGCCTTGCGAATTTCCTCATGGGAGAAGGGGGCATCAAGGGAGGTGAGATCATGAAGTGCTTTGGACTCAAGAAGAGTCTGCCAGTTAATCCTAATTCGAAAATCTTGGGTAGAACCACAAAGATTATTTTAAAAGGATGAGAAAGCATTTCCAATCTGAGTGGTGTCATCTACCTTATTGTTTGCTTGGAGGATCCAGGGAATAAAATTTCTGTTCTTTCGTCCATTCGCAATGGAATGGAAGTAGCCAGTGTTTTCATCCCCTTCTTTGAGCCAATTTGCCTTAGCCCTTTGCTTCCAGTAGATCTCCTCTTGATGTAAGATATGGGACAATTCTGTTCGTAAGGAGACCTCAGAGATCAATTCAATCTCGGAGAGGGCACGGGATTCCCTAGTAGAATCTAGGGCTTCAATATCATGCAGCAACGCGAGTTTCTTGAGCTTAATGGAACCAAAATCGAATTTAGCCCAATGCTTGAGTTGTTTGCGGATTCTAGCTAACTTTTTAGCTACAATGAAAGCCCCACAACCCTGGAAAGAGTTAAGGTTCCACCAGACCTTGATAAGATCAGTGAAATGATCAACCACACACCAAGCCCGTTCAAAGCGAAAAGGGCGAGGAATAATAGGGTGAGTGCCAGCTTCAAGTCGAATGGGCACATGATCAGAGCCAAAACGTGGAAGACAATTCTGAAGGGTCTTAGAAAACAGAGATAACCATTCAGAGTTGACGAGGAAACGATCAAGCTTAACCCAAATGGGATTCGCTTGTCCATTAGTCCAAGTAAAACGTTTGCCAAAAGAGGGAGGCTCAATTAACTGGAGATCAGAAACAAATTGTTGGGCAAGTCTAATATCTTCCAGGTTAGGGGAACCACTTAATTTATCCGAGAGGGAGAAGATAGAGTTAAAATCTCCACAAATAGTCCAGGGCACCCCTCCCTCCGGATGGCAAGATCTAAGTTCGTTCCAAAAATCAGATTTAAGATGTCTAGCGTTGGGTCCATAGACAGAGGTACAGACCCAATGAGCATTATTAGATCTAGAGATGAATTCAATAGAAAGGCAAAAAATGCCCTGAAAAATCATGTGACCCTCCAAGACACTTGCGTTCCAACCAATGATCATGCCACCAGCAGACCCTAAGGCAGGGGTGAAGGCAAAGTGATCAAGTCGGGATCCCCCAATCGAACGCCAGATGGTAGGATCAACCGAGTTTAGTTTAGATTCCTGAATACAACAAATGTCGGCATGGTGTAAATGAAAAAAATCTTTAACTAGGAATCGCTTGGACGGCAATCCCAGCCCCCGGACATTCCAAGTAATTATATTCATGGGCAAACTAAAGTGATCCTGAAGCGGAACCTACACCAGGGGTCCCTGCTTCTGCTCTCGAGAGAGTAGTTCTAGTGGATTCAAGCATGCGAATATGTCTAAAACAGTCCTGCTTATGATGCAATGAATCAAAAGTGATGCCACAAGCATTACAATAGTTATTCAATTGTAAATCATTCCATGCATTAATAAGAAGGGGGGGTATTCGAGGTACCTTCTGGTGTCGTGCTTGTATTCCCCTTCTTTTTAACTGACCGTCGAGGTTGTGGAATGAAGCCAGCTTCCTCGTTCCATCTGGATGATGGTTTTTTCTGCCGCTCACTTCTTCTGGTGCCCTGAACCGGGTCGTCAGGATGACCTGTATGGAGCAAGCGTCTGATTTTCTCCTCAAAGTCAGATTCAAAATCATCTGATTCTTGGCTGCCAAGACAGTCGCCATCGTGACTAGAACCATCAGATTTTTGGGTACCAGACTCAGGAAGAGTGTCATCAGTGTGTTTATCATCATTCCATAATTCTAAGCTTTCCTTGGATGTCTCTTGCTCACCAAGAGTGGAGCGGGTGGAGATGGCATTGGCGAAATGCGTGGGGACAAGAGACCAGATCCCATTAAGGAAAACCCACTTAAAATTAGGGGGGAGATTGATGCTTGCAGGTGGATTAGAGGGGTTGCAAAAATCCTCAACAAAATCAGTGCAGTCAGTGCTCTGGTGAGATTGCAACCGGGCCTCCGGTTCAGGGGGCTTGGTGGACAAGCGCATGCCAAGGCCCAAACAATTTAAATCCAAAGTTTGGGCCGAAACAGGAATAGAAGGGCCCATTGTGATCTGCCCCTCAGAATTCGTGTGGCCCGAACCGGATAACTTCACACCCGGTTGATTAAGGTTACATGAGTCAGGAATGATTGGAAATGAATCCAATATGGTCCCAAGTTCCTGCTTTTCATCAGCAAGTGAACTGGCGACATCTGTCGAGTTATGGTTGCCTCGCTCTTCTCGTACCAGATCCCTGTCCCCCTGCAGCGAAGCAACCTCGACCCAGCTCGCGGCGCGACGGCAGAGAGGCTCAACTCGGGACTCGGGTCGAGACAATGCCAAGTCCGACGCGATCCCTTGACCCAGAAATCTCCTTGGAGGTGGCGGACGGTACAAGCACAGAGATCCATCGGTCCGAGAAGAGCTCAGACCATGAGGGTAATGAACCTTGCACCGATCGCCGGAAGTCCCGGGAGCGACACTCACCGGCCGGACTTCGATAGAAATTGTTTTAGAAGAGGCCCCGGGATCATTGATCACTGGTCGGGCCGTGTTTGAGGAATTCGTCAAGACCCCGGGAGCAACGCTCACCGGACGGGTCGTCGGGGCCTGTTGCCGGATTCTCCACTCCTGATAACGACGATCACCAACCTCTCTACTCTTTGGCTGGTCACGAACAAGAGCTTCAGACGTGACTGAGACCTCCGCTTGGGTTTCAACAACTTCTTTACCTTTCCGTTCTCTGATAATCTCACCTGAAGCTCGTGTAGGAGGATTCTCAACATGTGAAACAACATCAGGTGTCCTTTCAGATTGATAAACGTACTTCTCAAGGTCACGACGGAATACAGGGAAGGGAAGACGGTTGTCGGTGATGAGGACAACGAACTTTCTCATCCCGAAGCTCAAGAACAGCTCATGAGGAAGGACAACCCGATGCCGGCAACGAACTAAGACCGAAAGGAAAGCTTTGTGAGGTTTACTAGGTTTAGGGATCGCCACCAACTCGCCGATGGGTCGAAGGATATCCACGAGCACCGACCATGTCCAAGCATGGAGGGGAAGGTTCCATATGAGCAGAGCTTGAGCACGACCCGAAGCTGATCCAATAGAACCAATATCAGCCAACCAAGGAGAGATCGAGAGAATACAAGGGCCCAATTTGGAGGGAAGGCTCAAGTCTCCATTCTTGCTGGCTTTGATTGCTTCATCTTACTGCTCGAGTGTGGCGAGATAAGAATTTCCTCCGAATTCATAGGCGACGATCAACTCGGGGAGTGTTTAAAAGCTCCCGGAAGGAATTCCAAAAGGATGTCCTCAGAGGTCTGGCCGGAGATGACTTCTAGGACAATGATCTTGGATAGCTCTTTGCGAAGCTTTGAAGTTTCTTGTGTCAAGGAGACTGAGAGATGTGATCTCTGCCAGGGCGGACGAGCAGAAGCACCTCCCTCAACATTAGGGACTCTTGTCCCAGCAAGGGAGTTAGAGATATTGTCTTTGGCCCTTGGTCGAGCTCGGCGGCGTTGCGGTGGAGATGGAAGTTCCACTCTGACGTTAGCGACCAAGTGGCCCGCTCCGCCGCAACGCTTGCACGTAAGGAGATGGCGATATTCTTCCGTTTTATGAGTTGAGCGGAGGCAATGAGCGCAGTTTGGAGGTGACCGGGGCCGTTTGTTTCCCGTAACCGGGAGGAAACCCTGTGGTGGGGAAGTGGAAGTTCTCTGGTGATGCCCACGACGAGGTCTAGCAGTTTCCCATCCCTCTGAGTTATCCGGGATAGAGTTTTCCAAGGTTTCAGGATTAGGATTCGCCTCAAAGGGGATACAGGGGAGGGCTTACTGACTTGGGCAAAGAGGTGCCCGATCTGACGAAGTTACTCGGAGCAGGTTGACGGTCATATTTGCGGGATCGGGGGGGACCGGAATGAGAAAATCTGGTGGGATGCTTACGAGACCAACCTCCCTTACTAATCGAAGCTCTTTCTTTTCTGTTGCCATCGCGCGAGTTACTGAGAAGATCATCATGTAGAGAATCGCCGCCCATCGTCGCCGTCGTATGCCACATCTCACCTTGGTTTTTTTAATTTTTCATTTTAATATTTACAATATATCATATATATATATATATATAATTTAAATTACATAATTTTGGGAATAAAACCAAGGTGAGAATGGTAGTCCCTCTCACCGTTTTTCGGTCCGGACTGAAAATAAAACTCACACTGCATACCTGTTTTTGTTTTCTTATTTTAAGTCCCCCTACCGGCCTACACATCGGAGCCGGAAATCAGATTTCTTTATATGTTCGAGATGAATTAGTAACATCTTTACACATGATCGTAGTGGGTGGGGTCCACACATGCAGCTCATCTAAGGCGGTGTGCATGACCTTTAAACAGAGATGGTGGGGTCTATCACATGTGACCCACATAACCACGCCATGCATTTTCTGACTTAAGAGTGTGCAGGGCTGTGGAGAAGCAAAGGAAAAACAAAAGGTGGGGATCACACATGTGACCTTATGTAAAAATTGATAATAGTATTTTTTCTGTTTTCAAATAAATGCGTATGGTGTAACAAATTTTTTTTTTTTGGTGAAGGCTCCTCGGTGTACTTAACAATATTTTTTTTTGGTGAAGGCTCCTCGGTGTACTTAACAATATTTTTTTTTGGTTTTTTTTACTTTTACTTTTACTTTTACTTTTACCTATTGAGTTTTTTATTATTTTAATTTAAAAATCTTATTCAAAAGAAAGATAACTCAAGAGCTTTTGCTACCTTTGAGCAGAATAACAAAGGATAACCGGTCTCCAACATCAGAGAACAGCCAAAGATACACCCACGAGTCTTCACAAACCAGTTTTGACCCGGCCCGCTGGTTTGTGAAGACTTGATTTAAGGTTGAGGACCCTATTTCCACCATAAGATGGAGCCTGGAGTTCTTAGGGTTTCATGTAAATGCAGTGACTGCTAGGCAGGTGGATTCTGGTGAGGACCCCCACAGACCACGGCTAGTTCATCACACTTTGTTTACTCCCAGTCTTAGGGTGATGTTGAGCTATTTTGTTTCGATCCATATCTAATGGATCTTTTGTTCTATGTAACTATATTTTTATTAATGAATGTGGTTTATCCATAATAATTCCCTAAACAGTTCTTTTACTTTTTCAAACTTACCCTTTTAGTTCTTTTAATTTGAACTGTAACTTTTTAGTCCCAGTACAATTTTAATTTAGCAATGTTAATCCCCCTAAACCTTAAATCCTAACCCTAAACAATCAAAATGTTACAATTTAAAGTGATAGACTAAAAGAGTAAGTTGCAAAAGTAGAGGGACTATTTAGAGAATTACACCTGATTTATCCTCCTTTTTCAAGCAGAGTTGTTATGTTTATTTTTTTAATTTGGGTTGAGATAGCTTTTTTTTATATGATGATGCGTTAACTTTAATACTAATGCGGTTTTTAAAAATAATTAAAAATATAGAGATTCAAACCAAAATCCAATGAGCCGCAGTGAGGGCATCTCCAACCCAGCGTCACATTTGACGTTTTGGGTTGGATTTGGCGCCCAAATTCTCCAACCAAGCATTAATTTGGGCGCCAAAATGAGATTTCGCTACAGTGGCGCGCAGGATATTGCACGCCACTGTAGCAACGTTATTTTCATTTTTTAACCAATTGAATTTTATTTTATATTTAATAAATATTTATAATAATTATAAAAATTAAAATCATATTTTAAATAATTCATTGGTTAAAAGTGAAAAAGATTTAAAGATGATTAAATTTGTGGATAGTATGAATATATAAATTGTGAAATAAAAAAAGAATATTCATAGAATATTCTATTTTAGAGTTAAAAATAGAGATGATGGTTGGAGAAACTTTCACTGTAGAAGCTGTATTTTTGAGTACTGAAGCACTAAATATAGAGTTTTGGGTTGGAGATGGCCTGAGATCACCGAAACAAGAGTACATGTGGATCATCGTGTTTCGGATGAAGAGATCATCATTGAATCTGAGTTTGAGTTTTAATGCCTGGGCATGCACGCATCTGCCACTCCGAACGAAGCCAAGCTCAACGAGTAGTTTGTATGAGAGTGGGAAGATGAAGTGATTCGAAGAGACAAGCAGGATCGGGAGTGGAAGGAGAAGGCTGCATGGATACGATCAGTATTGAGCGACAAAAGGACTATTCCAAGATAATGTCTGCGACTTCGTTCACATCTTACTCACGTCGATCCCCCCTTGCCTTAGAACTGAGGTTTGCCAACCTACTTTCACGGATCAGTGCTCAATCTTTAGAAAATAGTGATTCAAAGTAGTAGTACCTCTTGTCTACTGGCAGGTTCTCTGCCAAATCCTTTTATGGCTTCCTGAATGATAGGGGGTTCACCCTGTCACTTTGTCTTAGGCCTCTCTAGTATCTAAGGTATCCATTTGGAGATTCGATGATTAATATAGTTACTTAAGAAGTGCTCAATAGGTTTTTGATCAAGTAATTCCAATGAAGTCCAAAACCCCGGGTATTTAAGATCTCTAATAGGAATTCATAGTCGATAATGTTAAATGCTTAACATAATCAACTTTGAAAATGTTTCCTAGGATTTCACTTTTTTGGAGGCTGAAAACTAATTCCTTCGCTGCAACTACATTGTCTACTATATATCTTCCTGGATAACGGTTGATTGATTTCTTCCCTCAATCAATTGGTCAATAATCTGTCCTATTCTGTTTGCTAAGTCCTTTGAGATAATATTAAGGGAGGAGTTAATTAAGCTTATTGGGTAAATGTTTGTCATAGGGTTAATTAGGGACAGCTACCTTAGGAATGAGCACAGTGTATGCTCAATTTATTCTTTCGAGATTGGTCATTCCCTTATAGAAATCCTCATATAGATTGGGGAGGTCTGGGCCATCCACATACTATAGCTTTTGCAAAAGAAAAAAAAATAGATGGGGAAGATGTTTGACCCAAGTGCCTTATCAACTCCCACATCGAATGTTATAATTTTAACTTCATCCATGGTGAAAGGTGCTTCTAATTGGAAGAAATCTATCATGGATTTGTATAAGAGGAGTGGCCATAAATATGTAAATTTAAATTATCTTTTGGTTCAAAACTGAGAATGAAAGGAAGATGTGAATACCTTCCCAAGTGCCTTAATGTGATAGGCACTTCTGAATCCTATTGTTAATTGGTTTTATGTATGTGCAATTTTGTGTTATTTGTTTATTCTATAATTTTCACTGCACTGTAACCAATATGGTGATATCTAAGAAAGATGTACGTTTTATATTTTTATTTATTTATTATTTATTATTATTGTTATTTTTTCACACTAAATTAGCGGCCTATTATAACCACTCCAAGTTTGGTGGGGAAAAATGTTTGTAATACATTTATGTAGTTTCTGTAGCCCATCCAAATCAAGAAGCTTTAGTCTAGGTAGTAGTTATGTCACGGGCTTTATGATCACATGGGAACAATTCCAATATCATAAGGCAATCCTTGACATTTTGATACTCTTGTTTCTACATACATTTGTTGCCAAAGTCTTTGATGGTATTGAATTGGTCAAGCTTGGGATAATTGTTTATGTTTATATATCTGAATTAGCTGAGGGGGATTTATTCACGCTATAATAGCTCATCACCTAACAACTTCGTCATTGATAAGTGTATACTTGTGCATCATTTAATATTGTTGTGTACACATATTCCGCATGTAATGAAGTATTCTTGTGGAAGATGATGCTAAACAAGGTAAAAATTGTATTCTCAAGTAACGGGCAGTGCTTAAAGAGGAGAGAGAGAGAGAGAGAGAGAGAGAGAGTTAAAAGAAGCAATTAAGAGCCAAAACAAAAAAGATGGAGCTCTATCAACGTCAACCACTAAAGAAAAGGCCAAACAAAACACCTTACGGGCATCTTAAGGCTGGATTTACAACCATAAGCCTCATCCAGAGAACATTAAGGGCATGCTTATGCCCATAAGGATGAGCAAAGGATCAAACAGAAGGACTTATGGACAGGACTTACGTCGTAAGACAGACCATAAGGGCTGTCTAGAGAAGCTTACAGGGAGCAACATATACCCGTAAGGGGCTCGCAAGAGCCATCCAAAGATGATTATGGTCCAATACTTACGGCCGTAAGCTGGGTCGTAACTTGAGTAGAAACCCTTACAAAGGAGATTTACGGCCGTAAGTTTGCTCGTAAGGAGGTAACCGATCATCTTTAGCTCATGACTGCCTAGTTCTTAGCACATAAGTGTCTAAGTATAAAAGATTCTTACGAGGGTTTTCAAATAATTTTTTGAAGGCCAAGCCTAGGAATAGAGGGAAAGAGTTTCTCTAGATTTCCTCGTGTGATTCATCAAGGAGAGGAGACTTACCCACCTTCAAGGAAGACGATTAAAACCGTCGAGGAGCACCTTGGCGGCGTTTGTCTAAGGAAAAGGAAAAGTTCACTATCAATCTCAAGAGACAAGATAGAAAATGGGGTTTTATGCTTTCAATTATGTCTCTTGTCTCTTATAAATTGATTGATTGTTATCCTTTGATGGAGAACTAATTTGTAGGTGTTTGGGCATAGATGAACTCTATGGTTATGATTTTATTAACTTTAGTTGTGGATCTTTTGTGCTTTTACATTGATTTCTAATTGCAATCCTTTATTATTGAATGCAATTGCACGTGTCTATTGTCTTAAATGCTATTGAGGCAAGAGCCCTAGATTCATATTTGATGTGCTTGTGTAACAAGTTGAGAGACCCACCTAGCATAGGTAAGCCACGATTAAAAGGGATTGTGAGTAAGCCTAGAGATAGTGTTACATCCCGACCCACGGGCCCACGGGATGCGACAACTACCATGACGATCTCGAGGAGAGACACTCTGCCACTCAACCCTTGGGGTGCCGCAAGGCTAACCAACAACTTAGAAACAACAATATTTACACTGATACATAACAGAAGTAGCAAAAACAACAACCACAATAACAAACAGAATTAGAGGGGTTCATAAATGTACAAGGAAGCAACAACAACAATAGAGTACAGTTGATACACCAAGGGTTTAAGAGTTGCTTAGATACAAAACTATGTGACAAAGTTTACTGCACACTAGTGTATCCATAAGTTAAACAACCTGTCCATAACAAAAAGAAACAAATATGAACTAAAAAGATACACAGAAGATAGAACAGTAGTAAATGCTCAGTACACTGCTACACCACCGCACCTACTATCTGCAAAAGGATGGAAGAGAAAAGGGGAAGGGGGGTGAGCAACTAACGTTACTCAGTGAGGGACGGTTAGCATAACTCTAATAGAAATATTCCACAATAATAATAGAAATCTCCAAATATGATACTTTACAAATAAAATAACTAGTTTAGCGTATGAATACATATAATAGCAAACTTTAATACAAAAATAGCAAGAAAGATAGAAGAAGAAAACATTTTACCTCAATTAGGCTTTTTAGAATATCAAAGTGTAAAAATACTGAATATAGAGTTCTAAATTATGGAAAATAAGCTAATCATGAAGGAAACCTTCCACAATAAACATGTAAATCAAAATAGTTCCAATTATAAATATAACAAAGTAAATAATATGAGTTTCACAATAAGTAAACATAATGCTAGTGTCAAATCAAATTTATGGGAGACTTCCCTCCTAAGAGTGACTGTTGGGTTTCGACCGCTCACCACAAATTCAAAATGACACTACAAAAGAAACAACGAGAAATAAATCTCAAACCCAAAATAAAGCAACACCCAACGACACTCACCTATCATAAAGTGGTCTAGAAACCTCCCTAAACCTTCATCGCAGCAGCAGCAGCAGCTAGGTTTAGAGCCATCAAAGTACTCATGCCCTTGACGTTGACCCATCGGTTCACCGCATGGTGACAACGTCATTCCTCATGTTGCCTCCAATAGTGCTGTTTTGTTGGCTTCTAATGTACTTTTACGCTTAGGAAACCTGGAAAGCCGCCTGATGGAGCCGCTCCCTCCTATGGAGGTCTCGCCGTCCTCTGAAACCAAGCTTACTTCTTTGTGACATTCAAAAGACTCTAATCCCTCCCCGCAACCTATGCTCATCTCATCTGTTAGCCTCCAAACTTCTTCCTTGCAGGGTTTCGAGGATAGACACTTAATGGTGGTAGACAAAATGGCGGAAGCTTTGGCTGACTCCTCCCACAGTGACCAGATAATGGATGATTCTTCTTCGGAAGATCCTGGCTCTTCGCATGAGGTGGATGATGACATGACTCTTAGCCACTACTAGAAGGATGCTAAATCTGCATCCCTTCCTCGTAGAGCTCTGCCTAAAAGGAGCACAAAGCCTAAAAAATGGAGAAAATCTCATATGAACTGATTCTCTATTACTATTGTTTTTCTTTTTTCTTGTTCTCAAAAATTTCTCTATGGATTTGAAAGTTATTTCTTGGAATTGCAGGGGCTTATCTAACCTTAACACTATGAATAGGATTAAAGATCTGATGAAAAAAAAAACATCCTGACTTCATTTGCCTGGTCGAAACCAAAATGAGTTCTTCTAGAATTCAACATTTCTACTCTCGGTTGAACCGTAATTGGGAATGGGTGGCTATTCCTTCTATTGGTTTATCTGGAGGTATCCTAGTTATTTGCAATGCTTCGGTAGGTAATGTTACTCCGGTTGTTGTCTCTCGTTCGACCCTCCATTTGGTGATTTCATCCAACAATGAAACTTGGATTCTTACCACCATTTATAATTCTCAGGTGATCTCTAAACATAAGAGCCTTTAGCAATCCCTTTCCAAAATTTCTCTGCTAGACTTTCCATGGCTTCTTAACGGTGACTTTAATGCCATCACTAGTTCTGAGGAGCATAGAGAGGGGGGGGGTGCTTTTAGGAATTATGCTACTAAATATAATCTTTTTTATAATTTTATCTTGGATAATAATCTTCATGATTTGGGTTTTTTTGGTCCCTAGTTTACTTGGTGTAATAGCCAGCAGGGGCTTGCCCGCAGATGAGCCAGACTTGGTACTGCTTCCTTGCCAGCACCAAGTGGATCCTCAATTTCAAAAATTTACTAATCACCATCTACCTCACACCAACTCGAATCATTCGCTTTTACTTTTAAATGCTCGTAACTCTTCTAACTTTTCCAACAATGATTCATGTTTGATAACTTCTGGTTGGAATACGAGGGTTGGCACAACAGTGTTATTAAAGCATGGACCAATGACTCTTTTGCTTCTACCTTGCACTCCTTTATGCATTGTATTACTAACACTAAATGGAATATCCTCAGGTGGAAACGTTTTGGTCTAGGATGCATTGATGATGAACTTAACAATATTTAGGCTGAAATTAAGAAAATCGAGGAGGAAGATGAGAATTCGTAGGACAACTGGAGCTTTGTCTGGCTGAGGGCCCTATACAATCAGCAAACTTCTCTGTTGAGACAATAAAAACTATATTTGGGCAAAGAGCTAAGATGCAATGGATGACTTTGGGTGATTCAGATACTAGATACTTCTACAATGCAGTCAAGGTTCGGCAACATAAAAATAGGATCATAACTATCAAAGACCTTTCGGGTAATATTTTTAATGAGCAATCTGACATTGAACTTTTCTTTCTTGATTATTACATATATTTTTGGTCTTCCTCTTCTTCTCAAACTTTTGAGTTCTATATTAATGCCTTACCAGTTGACTTACCTGTCTTTTCGGACATAGATCGAGAGTCTCTAACTAGACCCATCTCTATGGGAGAAGTTTATCGTACTCTCAGATCTATGTCTCGGGGTAAGAGTCCTAGTCCTGACGGCATGAATGTTGAATTCTCTCTTTTTTATTGGAATTTACTTGGGGATCACCTTTTCAATGCTATTTCTTGTTTTTTTAACACTAGATCCCATCTTCATTCTTGGGGCTAAACTTACGTTGTGTTAATTCCCAAAACCACTCATCCTATTTCTGTTAAAGATTTTAGACCAATCTCTCTGTGTAACGTCTGTTATAAATTGCTTTCTAAAATCCTTGCCAACCGCCGTAAACTTGTCATTCACACTATTATTGGCCCTGAGCAATGTGGGTTCATTCTTGGGCATGTCGCTATTGATAACATTATTGCAGCCCAAGAAATTGCCATAGCTTAGAAACCAAATCTCATGTTTCCTCTAGGATGATATGTAAAATTGATATTGAAAAGGCCTTTGATACTATTGAATGGCCTGCCATAATTGCTATCCTCCAGAAAATGCTTTTCCCTACTAAGTGGATTACTTGGGTCCATGCTTGTCTCTCCTCTTCTACTTTCTCCTTTATTATTAATGGTCGGCACACTTCTTGGATCAATAGTAATAGAGGGGTAAGGCAAGAGGATCCCCTTTCTCCCATGCTTTTCCTATTGGTCTCTCAGACTCTCTCTGCTATTCTCAATAAACCTTTAACATCAGATATGGTTCATGGCTTTAATTCCAACTTTCCTAGAAATTTCAATCATTTGATGTTTGCTGATGATCTAATTTTGGTCACTAAAGCCTCCAGGCAATTAGCTCGCAATTATCTTTTTTGCCTTAAAATCTACCAGGACATTTCTGGCCAAAAGCCTAACTTAAATCTACCATTTTTGTTCCTTCCTGGTGCAACAACAAACTTGCCAACTTTGTCTCTAGGATTCTTGGGATTAGATTAGGGAGCTTTCCTTTCAATTATCTCGGTGTTCCTATTTCTCCTAGGAGATTGCTTACTAATCAGCTTCTTCACATTCCTAACAGAGTTAAGAACACCTTACATTCTTTGAACCACACTACTCTCACTACTGTGGGCAGAATTATTCTTCTCAATAGCACCATTTTTGCTATACCTAATTATATCCTTTCAGTTATGAACCTCCCCAATACAATTATGGATAGTATATCCAAACTTACTATGAATTTTCTCTGGGGTAGAACTGGCAGCAATCATGGTTTTCATTCTGTTGGTTGGGCAGTTACTACACTTAAAAAGTCTAAGGGGGGCTTGGGAATTCGGAATCTTAGCTATGTTAAGCACTCGCTCATGGCCAAAAATGTTTTTTCCATTCTTAACTCTAAGAACAAGATTTGGGTGGATATTTTCAAATTTAAATACAATGGTTGACATCTTTAGAACCCGACTCGTATTTCCAATTCCTCCTGGTTTTACAAATCCATTTGTAACACGGCAAACTTTCTTAAGCCCGACATCAAACTGCTTTCTTGTAACCCTATAAATATAGATTTATGGCACGACTCCTGTATTTTTGACCTTCCTATTGCTAAAAAGCCTACTTTTTAAATATGTCGATCGATAATCTGGAGGAGTTCCATTTCTCTAACCTCTTAGGTTCTAATGGCTTTTGCTCTGCTTCCCTTAGAAATTTGTTTGGTAACAATTTTGATTGGAATTGTATTGAGAATTTAAATATTAATGAGACTATTTCCAATCTATGGGTTTGGAGTTTGCATTCTTGCAAAGCTTCTATTGCTTCTACTGTTTATGAGCATGCCATTAAGTTGAAATCAATTGAAGATTCTTTGTTGGGCTAGTCTGTAATTTGGAAACTGCCTACTCTCCCTCGTGTCAAAGTTATTCTTTGGAAACTTGCTCATGGGAGAATTCCCACTGGTGAGTACTTATATCAGCTCAATATTGGCCCTAAGATGTCATGCCCTCTATGTGGCTTAGCTGATGAATCTGCCGAGCACTTGATTTGGAATTGCTTCAAAATTAGGCACTGCTGGCATGATGTTTTTGTTAGGATTGGCTAGAATCAAAATGAAATATCTCTTCTCGATGCATTTATTCTTTTTTTTTTTACAAATGCCGACAAGCACCTCCAATTAAGTGTATCAAAGGGACATTTATTTTATTTTTGGATAATGATGACAAACGCCGTCCAACAAGAGGGTTGTCAAAAGATAGATAGATAGAGTGATGCATAAATTACGGTGGCTTATTGACCCTCTAGGGATTTATTAACTCAACCAGACATCACAAGGAGCGATTAGAGTTCTACCATATGCATATATATAAGATTTTTAAAACTAAACCGAACTAATAAATCCACATGTTTATCTCACACAAAAGACCTGTGAACAATAAATAAATAGTATTACCACAATATTGATATAGTAGCAAAAAATGACAAAATAAAGGTGATGCCCACAAATTAAATAAAGGGGCGAGGAACAAAATGACAGAACAACCGAACACACAAACATTAAAAAAAACAACAACAACAATATGATAAAATAGTACCGGAGGTGATGCCCACAATGCATTACAATAGTGTTTAATTCAAAATCCCCAAATAAATAGAAGCAATGACAACAACCACATGTCAAAAGCAACAAAGCACAAACAAATAAAACAAATTAACAATCAGTAGTTAAACACCAGCAGAAATTTGAAACAATACGCAACCAAACCACCAAGCAAACACAACCAGAACCTGAAAGTCACTCATCCAGAGAGGGCCCAACTCCCACGCCACCGTCTGTCACTAAGGGTAGTATGGCAGTGAGTTCTTGCAAGCTTCTTCAACAGAGGAAACAAGCATTCATCAACTTGTTCTTCTTCTCCTTCAGAAACCACAATTCTCTCCAATGCAGAACGTCTTCTACATTTAGTTCTTCCGAATGTTGCATTCCATTTGCTTCATAATAAAAGCAGATGGAATACATGTTATTTACTGTACTTCAAAAAACAAATTAGAACATAACAAAAGCGATTAGCACAGGATTTTATGAATCGAGGTCCAAAATGGTTAAAACTAGGATATTTCTAACACAAATTTGTCACTTATATGATCTAAATGCAGAAGGAAATAAGATGAATACATGTGATTTTAGCTATGATTGAGATGAGAGGGGGTGATGATGCTCTTACCGTAGTGATTGAATTGGTTCTTGAAAAGGCTACTGTAGTTTTGGGCAGCCGTGTATCTTGCAACTATGAAGACCTGACCACTCCATGGGCGGTGCTGCCGGGTGATGGAAGCCAGTGAGTTGAGGCAGATTATATAGGACGAGTTGTCTCAAATTAGGGAAAAGGCTATAAGATTCATGATCAGCAGCATGTGTGGATGTGCTTGCAGATGCTTCTTCTTTATTTTCCATGGAAATCGCCACAGCCTTCAATGCAACACAATCTGTTATAGAAAGCTTAATCAAATGTTGCATGCTTTTTGCTTGCTTGTAGGAGAAAACATGCGTAAGTCTTGGACATGAATTGATCTCGAGTTGTCTCAAATTAGGGAAAAGCCTATAAGATTCATGATCAGCAGCATGTGTGGATGTGCTTGCAGATGCTTCCTCTTTATTTTCCATGGAAATCGCCACAGCCTTCAATGCAACACAATCTGTTATAGAAAGATTAATCAAATGTTGCATGCTTTTTGCTTGCTTGTAGGAGAAAACATGCGTAAGTCTTGGACATGAATTGATCTCGAGATCTCTTAGTCCCAGGCAGAAGCACAGGACTTGCATAGATGTACAAGGAGAGATGATCTCAGTCATCTTCTGGCATTTCTCAATATGAAGCACCTCTAGTGTTGGAAAAGGGTCTGCCGTTGTCACTGTCTCCCTCTCAAATGAAAGCACATATCTCACACCACAATTATTGATATACAAGCGCTTCAAGTTTGGCAGGCATTGGAATGGTTGTAATACATTCTGTAGCCGCAGGTTTATGTCGTGGGCTTTATGACGTCTTGGAAACAGTTCCAGCATCATAGGGCAGTCCTTAACACTTAGATGCTCTAGTTTCTGCCAAATGTTTGATGGTACTGAACTGGTCAACGTGGGACAATCGTCTATGATCATCGTTTTGAGTTGGCTGAGGGGGATTTGTTCATGCAATAATTCCTGATCACCCAACAACTTGGTCAAATTTGGCCAGTTGACAACATGAAGATACTCCAAACTTGAGAGCTTAAGCCATGGGATACTGCTTTTGATGGAAATGAGTTCAGCTCCCTGGAATTCTGCTAATACCAACTCTATTGTTTTTTCAAGTAATCTCTTGACCCATACAGCCAAGGGTTTGGTTCCCATCAGTTTCAAACCTCTTCTATCACTGGGAAGAGACCAATACCATGGCTGGTCTGGGACAAAAGAAAGGCCGAATTTTAGAAGTTGATCAGGCAGAGAACTTGTTGAGACTAGTTCATGTGATAAGGGAACATCTAAGTCCATCGCTTCTGCAATGAATAGGTGAGTTAGATGCCTCAATTTTAACAACTCTCGAAAGCTACCTGCAAACTTGCTCATGAACAGCTGTTCTAGCCTGTGAAATCTTGGCAATTCGTTGGAAAAGTAATCAACGAGGGAAGGTGAAATATCCATTGAACAACCCAAATTAACAAATCTCACATTCTGTACCCAAGCTACACCTTCTGGAGCAATGGACACCGGAGAATCTTCCAAAATAAACATTTCAACCATCTTCAACCCATTAATGTGAGATATATCATTTAAACGATAACAATTTCTCAGGTTCAATACTCTGAGATTAGTGAGACAAGAGAGTGATTTTGGAAGCGATACAATACTGGTATTTCTCAAGTCAAGAACCATCAGAGATCCCATGTGTAGGAAGAACATTTCTGGGATGCTTGATAACCTGCTATTGCCTCTCAGGATCAACATCTCAAGTTTTGGGTACTCCATTGGATCAGGAGGAAGATCTTTAATATCATTGTCCATCAGTGAAAGCCGTTGGCAATTTCTCATCTGACTTTCAGTAGTTCTTGGCCACTCTACAAAGCCTCGCCCAGCTCTTACATAGAACATGTGATCTTTTGCACTTATTTGCATCGCCACATCCCTAACAACATCATGCATTCTTACATAGCCTTCAGACAAACCTTGAAGAAGCAAACCACAAGCTTTTAGCTGGTCGAGCAGTACATACACTTTGCGTTGTGCTTCGTTTAGAGTTTCACCTGTAGCTAAGAGGCCCCCTCCGACCATTATAGGCATTAATTCTTCTATAGGAATATTCCAATCTTCAGGATACAGACAACAGTGCAAGAAGCAAGACTTGGCTGCCTCACTCTCTAAGAAATTGAAACTCAGTTGGATGGATTGAAAAACATGTTTACTCACACCTGGGAGATCAACCTCCTTCGACGTTTTCAGCCCCATCAACACTGCCTCCCAAATCTCAGGACTCTTGCCTTTTAGTGCTGTGCCAAGAACCACCAGTGCCAGAGGCAGACCAGCACACTCTTTGGCCACATTCCATGCCAATTCCCTTATTGTGGGGGACTCCACTGCATCCCCTGCTCTACTCCTGAATAGACTCCAAGATTCTTCATCTGTTAATGTCTTCAATTCAACCATCTCTTGGCAACTCATACTGTTACAGACAGCTTTGTTTCTTGTTGTGATCACCACTTTGCAGGTGGAACCCATCTGTGGACGTGGAATCCGAACCTTTGACAGATCCAACATCTCCCATAAATCGTCTAATATCACCAATATTTTTTGTTCTGTACCTTTTAATCTGTCTGCAAGCTTGCCAGCTCTTACGTCTACATTATCTTCTTTGAGATCCAAACCCAAAATCTCTGCTATGTCAGTTTGAATTCTCTTTAGATCTATGTTTTGTGAGACAGTAACCATCACCACTTCATCAAACAACTTTTGCTCCTTGGCTTGCTTCGCTACTTCTTTCGTTAATGTTGTCTTTCCTCCTCCTCCCATGCCCCAAAGCCCAATTAAGTACACAGCTTCATCCTTCAATGCTTCAAGTATTTTCTTCTCACGGGACTTCCTTGAATGGAAAATTGTGTAGCCTTCATTAAATAACAGTGAATCGGTAGTGCTTGGGGGTGGGCGCTTCTGAGACACACTATCAAAATTGCCTTTTCTTATAAGTTCACCAGTAGTTTTCATATGATGAGCAGCCTCACTTCCAAGTTTATAGTGCAAGTTTATGTGAAGAAAGCAATTGTTGGGCATCGCCGAAGCTTCATCTTTGATTCTCTTCACCTCTCCTTCCATTGTGTTTACATCCGTAAACCAAGTTTGAACTACAGGTTTGACCTCTTCAAGTCTTTCACGCCTCGCTGCATCAACCTTTCCCTGGACATCCTTCCGAAGATCATCTAGTTCATTAAATGTGCTCTCCAGCTTCTCAATGTTGCTTTTGTAGCAAATAAGGTAACCAATGCGCTGGCTAATGGGGACCCATGCATGCTCCGCAATCACACCAGCGATTGTGATCAACAATTCCATTCTCTGGCAACCACAAAGAGTAAATGTGAAGTTTTTTTTAAATTTTTTTTTATTTGGAAAATAATTCGTTATATAATGTATATTTTTAAACTGAACTATGAAGGATTATGTTTTAAATGTTTATAAACTCCACATGCATATATAGTATCGATAATAAAAAAACATAAGCATGGTGTCACTTGATGCCAGGGCATGAGTCTGGATATCTCTTTGGTCATGAGGGTTGAATAAAGTGGATAAACCACAATTTATTAAAAGAAAGAAGTAGCAAAAGATGCAGATCGTGAAAACGTAGCGTCATAGAAGATCGGGACAATGTAAAGAATCGTAATCCCTCACCGGGAGATGAGGAGAACAACGAACAGAAAAAGCAAGATAAAGCAACAACAAGATAAAATATCTAGGCCGTGCAAGCCAACCGTCCCCGAGACACAGCGCCCTCGAGAGAAAGAAGATCGGATCACTCTCGACTAGTCTTTGGGCGCCATATTGCCGGTGTGGTCCGAAGATTTGGTCATGAGGTGTATCACTTTATTTATTTTTTATTTTTTATTTTTTTTCAGAAATGAGGTGTATCACTTTGGTCCACCGTTGGTGGGCCAAAATCCGGCCTTGTAGATGCTCCGAGGCACAAGTATAGCATGCCATATTTTGCACTATTTTTTGCCTAGCCTTGGCAAAAGGGGGTAATATGGGTACTTTTGAAAAATGTAAATCATAACTTTATTAGCGAGGAAGGATGGGGATTTCTTATTAGAAAATAGATAAACCACACATATGAACAATTAATGAAGAAAGTTTTAAGAATAAAAACTATAATGTAGGAAAAAAACCAAACAACTAAATGAAAAGAATAAAAATTCTTAAAAACTTTTAAATGATTTAATTTAAAAAAATAAAAAAGACTATCCAAAAAATGTGTTGCAATTAATATTTTTTTGTTAATATTTAGAAGCATTGTGGTGAGTCATTAATGTATTATTGGTGTTGGTTACCGGCCATCTAAGCTCCATTCCGATATATGTGTATCAAAACATAATAAGTTATCGATGATTTAGCAGACTTATCACAATTAGGCTTCATCAAGGGGCAGTATTGCTGACAACATCGTTGCAGCTCAAGAAGTAATTTTTCATCTTCAAAAACAGAAACTTCCAGGATATCCCTTCAAAATGGATTTCGTGAAAGCATTTGGTTCCTTAGATTGGAACTTTTTGCTTAAGATTTTAGCAGTCAGGGGCTTTGGCCAACATTGGTTAACCTGGATAAATACAATTCTCAAAACTGGTAAGACCCAGATCCTTATCAATGGAAAAGCCCAAGGTTATATTCGCTACAAAAGAGGCCTAAGGCAAGGAGATCCACTTTCTCCTCTCCTTTTTGCTATTGCAGCAAATGCACTAAACGCAATGTTCAACCACGCTCTTAGATCCAAAACCCTAATTGGTATTCAATTGGATTAATCTAAAAGCATATCTCATTTTTAATATGCAGATGATTTAATCATCTTCTCTTTAGGAGGACAAGAAGACCTTCATATAATCAAACTAATACTCTACCTTTTTGAAGGGTCTTCAGGTCTATCTATCAACTACTCGAAAAGTTGCCTATATTCCACAAATTATGGATACCAACCAAATTTTGCCTATGCAGCAACCCTTAACTGCATTAGAAATTGGCTACCTATTACATACTTGGGAGTCCCACTTTCTAGAAGGCGTCCTAGACGTCAGGACTGGACAAAACTTATAAGAATTGTCTGATATAGACTTTCACCTTGGAAAGCAGTTTATCTTTCCCTAGGAGGTCGTCTAACTCTTCTTAATTTGGTCTTATCCACAATCCGAGTTTACTGGATGTCAGTATTCAAACTACCAGCATGGGTAATTCACGAAATCAATAAGATCATAAGAAAGTTCTTTGGAAAGGTCCAAATTTGGGACCCAAAGGAGTCAGAATGATTGCTTGGAAAAAGATTTGTTGGTCTTGTCCCATGGGAGGCTAGGGAACCCTCAATCTACAGAAGTTCAATAAAGCCTTACTAGGAAAATGGTGGTGGAAGATTTCCTCTAATCCTAACAGTTGGTGGTCCAAAATAATCAATGCCAATTACTCTACACGATCTCCGCATGGGGTTTTGTTTCAAAACCCTCCTAGAAAGAAATTCTTCTTCTGGGTAGGAGTCACCTCCACTTTACCACCTTTTCAATCTTGTATCTCTAAATCTGTTAGAAGTGGCAACAACACTTTCTTCTAGTTTGATAGATGGATTGAAGGGAGAACCATTAAAGATTTCTGGCCAACCCTTTTCAATGATTGCATTTATCCCTGGATTTCTCTAAGACAATTCTTCCAAACCCTCAACATCTTACAGGTCTTATTTCACAACGCAAAGATAGAAGACTTAACCCCACTCTTGAATATAATTCCAGATTGCTTTAATGACCAGGAACACTTTAATACCCGGTCACTGGAAAAAAGTGGAACCTTCTCAGTTAAGTCCTTCTACAATTTTCTAATAGATGGAGGCATGCACAGTCCTCTATATTCACATTTCTGGAAAATTCACTACCCAAGTAAAATTACCCTATTATGCTAGCTAGTTTGGGATGATAAAATTCTAACTCTCTCAAACCTGTTTAAAAAAGGTTGTAACCAAAATGCCATAAATACATGTGTTCTCTGCCACAAAGCTTCTGAAATAGTGGAACACCTTTTTCTCGAATGTGAGTACTCAGAGAGAATTTGGTCATTCTTTATCCAACTAATTGACTCACATTCTTCCCCTCCATTTGTATCTAGAATTTGAACATCCTGGAAACCTTCGTTAAACTCTAATCAACAGACCTTGTGGGACCTCATTTCCAAAGCTATTGTTTCGAATATTTGGCTGGAATGAAATAATCGCATATTTCAATTACTTTATTTACCTATACATACTATTATCTTTAAAATTGTTAATATGCTTCTTTCTTGGTTTTCTGCAGCTTCTGACCTTCAGAAGCAAAATCTTAGCGAAGCATCTCAGAGGATCAAGCGCTCTTTCAACTTCATGAGCGCAAGAGTAGCAAACAATGCCGGCGATACAGACCCTCACTAGCTCAGGAGTAGTTGGCTCTTTTAGCAACTCAGGCAGGCCTGTGATTCCAGACACCAGTCTTTACTGACCTAGCTGCTCTTTTCCTTTTCAACCTTCTCTTTCTTTTTCTCTTCTCCTTCTTCTTCTTATTTTAAGAGCCTCACTGCTGGTGAAAGACTTTAGACTGTTTGTGTTTCTTTATTATGTTTATTCCTCTTTGTGAGTTTGTTGTGTTTTCCCTTTCTCTTTTAATAAAGCAGTGATTTATCCACTTTATTATTTAAAAAAAAACATAATATATATATATAAGAAAAGTCATCTTGGGACGTTCATGACAACACCCCTAGATTAAAAAAAGTTTGATAAAAGAATGAGAGGAGAGAGATAGGAAGAACGATGTGCATGAACAGTAATAGCAACCGTGCCCCCAGCACTTTATTTTCTTCCGCTGGGTTGTTCTGGTGTTCCTTGTGTGTAATATAAGGTTTGGTTGTTCCCATTGTAGGTCTAGGTTTAGTAGAAAACAACTTCGATGGCTGAGATTAATTCAGTCACTATTACGTTTTTTATCATTCAGTCACCAATACTATTTTGATATATGGGTTCATATCAAAATACTATGCGTCCCATTTTTCACTGTGCTACTATTTACAAAAATAGTAAACCTATGCTACTATTCACTGTCACACTTTTGGTTGTTCCCACTGTAAGTCTTGTATAAATCAACTTGGACAGCTAAGATTGATTAAGTCACTTTTACAATTTTAATCTACAGTTCAGAAAAATACTGTGCATTTCACTTTTCACTATACTACTATTCTAGACTGAATCACGATTTTGATCAACAATTCATAGCAAAACATTGTGTCATACTTTGCACTATAGTACTATTTAGTACAAATCAACTTGGACAGCTGAAATTGATTCAATCACTATTTTGTAATTTTCATTGTGGCCACTGTAAGTCTAGTAGAAATCAACTTGTACGGCTGAAATTGATTTACTCACTCTTACGATTTTGATTTATGGTTCAGATCAAAATATTGTGCATCTCACTTTTCATTGTGCTACTATTCTTATCTCGATTACTGTTTTTTGATCCAAGAGTTAACAATCAACATGCTTAGAATTGACATCTGAGCATATATATATATATATATATATATATATATATATAACTAAAATACAAAAATGAACATAGCAAACAGAAATTACACATTGTTCAAAAAAAAAACAAAAAAAAGCTATATTAATATATCCAACAATTTAGAAATAACAATATACCTGCAATTTCCCTCCACCAAAATTGAAGCAGAAAAAGCAGCACGAAAATCTCTTTAAAATTTTTAATTTCAGGACCTGCGCAAGATTTAAGAATTTAGTGTCTTTTTTTTCCGGAAAAACCTCTTTTTTAAATTCTTCCTAAAAATATAAATTATAATTTTATTTTTAAAAATAAAAATTTTAAAATGCATACCTAAAACTTGACGCTATCAAAAATAAGAAAAGAAACTTTTTTATAGTCATAGATTAAACAACAATGGATGGATGCCACAGATGAATTGAGAGTCAAAAGTTGCCATCAAGGTTAAGATGACGAATGCAGATTTTTTTTTCATTATTTTTTTATTTTTTTATTATTTTTTTATTTTTGTTTAATGTGCAATGTGTGAAAGTGAGATACAACATGCAAGAGTTGAGAACGGCTGCATAATGAAAAAATTGTTATGTAAACCAATCCCCTAATAGGCAATTTTTCATTTAGGCCCTAAGTGTTTCAAATTAAAAAAATTAAATAAACAAGTCAAAGACCAGGGTTTGCCCAGTTTTTATCCAATCGGGCGATTTGCTGGTATTCAATGGTTTTAACTAGTTTGACCTCTAGCTAGTTAACAATTAACATAAAGCCGAATTGGAATGCTGCCTAATTCCCAGTTCTGCTTGTCCAACCGGCCAATTTGGTCTGTGTTTAAACATTGTTCGCAAAAGAAAAAAAAAATGTTGACTATTAACATAAGCTAAAACCTGATAATTTCTAATTACAAAGGTGTAACTTCCGCTAAGAGACAAGTACATCATGGAACACCTAAGTAAATATAGTAAAATGACAATGCAACTCAGATTAAGTTATATTGTAAGGAAAGAGAAGCTTCGTGATGAGTCATTAAATTTCCCACTACAAGAGGATTCAGATTGCATACTATAAAACTCCCTCTGCTCCTATATGAATGTCCCAAATCACAAAATATCTTAGATTAAGAAAATTAGTTGATTTTCAAATTTTAATAAAAATTATATTTAATTTCTAAAATTATTTTTAATCTCTCTTTAATGCATATCTTAGAAAGAAAGAAAAATTTATATATATACATAATAAATGTTTGTATATAATGAAAGGAAAAATAATGTGTTAGCATGACCAAAATTCAACGTTGTACATTCTCTGAGATGCAAGGCGATATTCAGGCCCCGTTTGATATGAGTGAAAATAACAATTTTTCCTACAAAATTAAAATGGTGAATTATTTTCACTCATTTGGTTTCTTAAAAATAGATAGTCTCTTTACAATCACTTTCCCTTTGACTATGGAAAGTGATTCAAATAGGGGTGGTGTGAAAGTGATTGCAGTCTTAGAGTGAGAAAATTTGATAATTGTTAAATTACTATACTACACTCTTATCAAATAAAAATTCTTCATAGTTTCTTTTTTTTCCTTGCAAAACCCTAATGCATCTTTAGATAATATCAATCATGACAATTGATATATATAGAGATTAAAACAAACAAAATTGTATAATGGACAAAAGTTTAAAAACTCAACGTGGTTTAAAGCCATATATTCTTTTTGTATGCGAAAAGCATAAAAAATACATTAAAAAAATTCTAAAATAATTATGAAGAAATGGTTAATTATCATTTGGACTAAGTTAGTAACATCATTAGAGTTTATTAAACCCCCACTTTTGATACCTTAAATAACTAAGGGCAAATTGAGAATACACATTACTTTACATAGAAAATGCATTCATACTAAATGTGCAAATTAAGTTTGCATGCAATTAAATTACAAATTTTATTGAATGCTCTAAACATTGTAATGTTATTTTATAGGAAAAGTAATTACATGCAAAATCTTTTTCTGCAAAAACTTTACATGTAATTACTTTTTTTACAAACTACCAAACGGACCCTCACTGTCCCTTATCTCCACCAAAAAGGTAATACATATATCTTTGGAAAATGGAACCCCTAACTGTAACGATGGCTCCATAGAGTAAAAATCAAAAAGCTAGCAGAAAAACCAAAAGACTTAAATGGAAATAATAAAAATTCTTAATTTTTTTTTAAATAATGTAATAAAAAAATGACAACTCAAAGATGTTGACTAATGACATAAACTAAAATTTAAGGCCGTGTATAAAATTGGGGAAGACGCTGTTAAAATGAAAATAACTTTTCCCTATTATTGTATACCACTGTTAAAATTTAATTATGATCATTATTTAAATAATTTAATAAACAAGTAAATTTAGTTGTTATTAAACATAATCCACCATTTTATATTATATCATTTATTTTACACTGAAAAACACAAAAATAATTTCATCATATTTCTCTCTTTTTTGTTACATTATATTCATTCCCACTAACCAAACATTGATTTATTATTATTATTGATCCTCTCATTTCTATTCTTCAAAATCTCATTCCTGCTCATCTCAATCATATTCTGTCTCTTGTTGCATATATGTAACTTCAGCACAAGTACATCACAAAACATCAAAATAAATGGACTAAAATGGCAAAACAACTCAAATTGAGCTGCTGCAGGGAAAAAGAAATCTGGTGATGGCCCATTAACTTTCTTTCTTCAAGAGGAGGCAGATTGCAAAGGTTGAGACAACATAACACGCATGAAACAAAAAACTAAACCGTTAATTAAAGTAAGGCCAAGCAAATGAAGAAAAAAAAAATCATCTAGCTACAACACTATCTATTCTAAACAAAACAAAAAACCTCCGTTCTAACATTACGAAGGATCAAAAGTGAGACTAATCACAATTTATTAACAAAAATTAATACAGTACAACAAATTCAAGGGAACAAAATCAACTTTTTGAGGTGTTTCAGCAAAAAAAAAATAAAAAATAAAAAATTACACACATAAAAATTTTAAGAAAATACACCATGCACTTGGTTTTTTCTAATAAATCCGTGGTACATACGTTATTTAAAAAAAAAAAAATACTCCATGCACATGAATATATTTGAATATAAACATCAGAGAGAAATCCTAGTTTGGTTGCATAGATATATGAATCTAAGCTCCACCAAATACTTGCAAATATTAGAAAAAAAACAACAATAATAATAAACACAAATAATTAAAACTCACAAGCATCCCACAAACTGCATACCTGCAATAATCCTAATAATCACAGCTCAGCAAGCGAATGAGATATCAATCCTTGAAAGGTGTTCCAGTTCCAATGGAGACAATATGCAGGAATTAATGTGTCAATCTCAATACCAACACCACTAGTAGAAGGCAGCAACAAGAAAAAGAACCCGGGGCTGATGGGAAGCTTTATTTGAAGCCAAGGTTGCCGAAACGGATCTGAGCCGAGTCAGGCTAACGAGAGACTCGGCTATTAATTTTAACATAGTGGGTGTGCCGTCCTGCAGAGGCATGTCTAAGGCCGTGGACAAGGAGGGAAATAAAAAATAAAATAAAATAAATAAAATAAAATAAAAAGAGATTGGGGTCCACACATGTTGCCCACGATGCATAGGGGATGGAGTCGCACATGCACCCATGTGTGCGTGACTGTAGAGGAAGGGGGGAAGAAATAAGTTGTGGGGTCCACACATATAGCCCATGTGATTAGTAGTCAACGGGGATACAAGAGGATAAATCCTCCCGCGGTGATAATGATTGCTTGTATCTTTCTCCGGCTACATCTCCGACCCCTGGTGTAAAGATAAATTTTTTTCTTATTAGGGATAGCACTAGCAGACTAGCAGTAGGTCTTGTCGAAGGCGGGTTTTGTCCAACCCACCTCCACCATCTGATACGTGCATGCTTGGTTTTCAGAAAACCACCCCCACACCCAAATCTCATGAAAAGTCAGGTACCTACTGTAAGAAAATATTCAATTAAAAATATAATGTTATAAAACTATAATTTTTTAAGAAAACATCAAAAATATAATGTCGTTTGGTTGGTTGGAAGAATCTGTGCCGGCCGCATGAGCAGGGGGGTTGGGGTGTATTGGACTTGCGAGTTTTTAATTCGGCTTTACTGGGGAAGTGGTGGTGGAAGTTTTTGATGGATAATAGCTGGTGCGGGGCGACGGTTGTACAATTCAACTATGGGTTAGTCGGAAGGCATCTTTTCCCTAGGATTTCGGGTAGGATGTCTTTCTTCTGGAAAGGGGTTACTGACTGTCTACAGGCGTTTAGAGGATGCATCGGGTACCTCATCAATTCTGGTGAGACAACTCTGTTTTGGAAGGATCGTTGGCTTAATGGAGTTTCTCCAAGTTATTTGTGGCCGAAGGAATTTCGTCGAAGTAATTTTCCTAATGGTACAGTTCGGGAGCTGTCTTTCCTACTTGAGGGCTTGCCATTTTTACGCTACTCTGTGTGTCGTAAGTTTTTGGGCAGCTTACGGTGCATAGGGGGGTAGGTGTGATAAGATAAGTTGGGCGCTTACGGGTAATGGTCTTTTTCTCGCTAAATCCTTCTCTGCTTTTTCTTAAGGATGGCGGCGTCAGATGTCCAGCTGCGGGGTTCTTTTGGCGCAAGCCTTGCCCCCAAAAAATTACTTTGCTTAATTGGCTTGTGTGGAAGAATAGGGTCCTCACGTTGGAGAATTTAGCGCGGAGAAAATGTAACAAAGTCGCCTACCGCTACTTGTGTCTTTTTGCCATTCAATGATAGAAAGCGAGTGGATCATCTCTTCTTGAGCTGTCCTTATGTTCGTAGAATTTGGGGTTACTTTATTTTATTGTTTAAGCTGCCTGAACTTCCCTCCTCGGTGGACGATCTTTGGGTCGTGTGGAGGGGAATGGTGCAACCCTCGCTCAAGTTTTTTGGGGATTTATTAGTGAAAGCACTTGTGTGGACTGTTTGGTTGGCCAGAAATGATATTGTCTTTAATGCCAATGTTGTGCCTGATCATACCCTTATCATCAAAATTGATCGCTTGTTATTGTCCTAGTATTTTAACTGTGCAGAGGGAAACAAGGGGAAAGTGGAGGAGGCCATGGGGAACGTTCGCCGTAGCCTGGACTTTCTAGGCTCACGATCTGAGGCGGGTCCTGAGGAGCCGTCGGCCGAGGAGGCGCCAGAGCGGTAGACGATCTTGAGTATTATCTTGATTGCTGGGTGGCAGAGTGTGAGGAGGCCTTCTTTTTTTCTTTTTCCCTGTGTTGTTTTTGTTATCTTGTAGACGATCTTGTGTACTATCTTGGTTTGCTTTTTGTACCACCTCTAGTGGTCGGTCTCATCTGTCGGTGAAGACCTGTATCCTATTCTTGTTTTGGTTTAATTGAAGTGGTTTATCCACCTTTTAAAAAAAAATAATAAATAAATAAAAAATAAATAAAAAATAAAAAATGTTTCATAAAAAAATTAAAAATTAAAAATTAAAAATGTCAAACTGAAACAATAGTTTTGTTTTTCCTATTTTAAGCGGTCATCATTTATCATCAATACCTTTTATGAATCCACAAGTAGCTCTACTTGTTAATACAATATTTACAGGAGAAAATATATGAATGTGTATTTTTATAGTTTTATTTTTCAAGTCAGGTGTAAGGACGAATTCGGGATCCTCATACTCACCCCGCCCATGTTTCATAGTTGTTGGATTTTATGCCAAACTCGATCAAAACGGATTTTTACCATCAAACTGTAGTATGATTAGATTGGATTTCCGGATATTTGCGATCTCTAGATCTTGATTCCTCATCATTTAAAGCAAGTTGACATCCTGAAACGTGAAATATAGGAGGGAAAAAAATTATAAAAAAAGAGTGGGGTCTTACATGAAAATGCTGCAGTTATTAGTATTTTTCTCCCATTTTTAAATAAATGCCAATATATCCTTATTCTTAAAGTTATCCCCTAAATATCTTTTCTTCCAAATTGATTTGTGTGAGGACATTTGGAGATTACATATTTGTTAGTTTATTTTTCAATTAAATGAATTTAAAATAAACAAAAGATCACAATCAACAATCAACAGCTGATCCTTATCTCCTCTATCATTAATACTTCACTGGCCCATTTTAAAATCCATTTCGGTTATGATTAGTCACCGGACCATGAGAAGGCACCAATTTATGAACATCCGCGAGTGAGCTTATTGGGCCTTTACTTTGCGGTAATTTATCCCGCCGGAGCTTTTTATGGTTTGTGGAAAAGCAAACCATAACGCTTGCTGAAGTGGCCGGCACCGGTTCCTCTACTCCTGCGGCTCAGTACACCATGACTCTAGCTCTCCACCGCCCCTCTCGCCAAAACCCTAACCCTAAATCACCAAATCCCGACTTTCCCTCTCCTTCTCCCTTTCCACCGCCCCCTCGCTGAAACCCTAACCCTAAATTCCAAAATCCCTAATCCTAACAGCACTTCTAATCTTATTTCCATCCTCTCTTTGATGCTACACTAAATCCACGGACTACCACTTCGTCTACAAGGACGTCGACTAAGCCAGCATGCAGTGGCGAACTACCACTCATGCTCTTTCTACTCCAAGGTTGTCAGACTCGACCCGGGCAATGACCCGGCTAAGCGCAAGGGTCAGGGGTCAATGAGTTCGACCGGGTCGAACCAGGGTTGAACCGGGGTCAATAATTAAATATTAAAAAAATATTATAATAATTAATAATTAGCAAGTATAATATTAAAGCTATAATTATAATATAAAAAACTACTCAAATTTGATATTTAAATTGATAAAAGTGTTTTCTAATTATATCATTTATTTTTACTTTTTTAAATATTTACAAATTTAATATATTAATATATAATTATCGAACTTCTTATTTGTTTGTGTATTAGTTTTGTTAAAATAAATAAGAAATTTAATTCACTAATTCTTATATCTCAATTGAGTTTTTATTTCGTTTTAAATTCTTATATTTTTTATTTAATTAGAATATTTTATTTTTATATTTTATAATAAAGTTACACTTATTTACTGTTTTATTTTTTTAATAAATTTAAATTTTAGAAAGTATGTACATAACATATTAATAGATTTTATTTTTAAATGTTAATTTTTGTTGGTATGTTTATGATACATATATATTGTAATTTTATTTATTGATTATAAATTATAAATTAATATTAATAAATATACACGATTTTGTGGTTTTTAATGAAAAAATAATAATAAATTATTAAATATTATAAAAAAAAATTTAAACATTGTGACCCGACCCGGCCGAGTCACCGGGTTTTTTCATACCCGGTTCAATGGGGTATACCCGGGCTGACAACCTTGTTCTTGCTCCTCCTTCGATGCCCAAGTAAGCACATGGCCACTCTCTCTCTCTCTCTCTCAATTAGCCAATGGAGTGGATTTCAATGTTTTTAATTTTTTTTCCCCTTATTGGCTGCTCACTTCCTCAATCCATCAGGGAGTCAAGCTCGAGGCTTCTCTACTAGAAAATCACCAACCCAACCCTCTCGCCTTCTCACCTCCAAGGTAACACTGTGAATAGATACTCTCAAGAGAGAGATGGATTCCTATTATTTTCTCTGAATTGATAGAAAAATATGGAGTTAAAAAAATTAAAGAAAATAAAATGGCTTAGTTAATGAAATTTTTATTTTGGTTTTAATTTTCAATGTTTTTCCTTAATCCAAATGTAATATTAATGGTTCATTTTTTTCCTTAATCTGAATACTTGATGGATGTTTGCTTATAATGCTTGCTGGATTTGCCTGGCTTCACGCGTAGTGTGTACAAAAGAGATCATACTGTGATAAAACCAGAAAGCCATGTGTTCTGTCCTTTGCCCGATTAGTAAGTTCTTCACTGCTTCCAGTTTATTTTTATATATGTAGTTTTAAGTAAAGTTGAATATGTGAAAGTTTGTGAAGCTTATTTGATCACGCAGCGCAATGAGGGCTCATTTTGTTTTGTATCTAGAAAAGAAGGAAGGTAAGCAAATATGATACTCAAGGCTTATCCGTTCTTGGTTTGGGCTTAATTTGTCCCATCCTCTTTTTTTGTTTATAGTTTTTTGTAATTTCTTTTAATGAGAGATTAGAACCGCACCACTCTTGGAGGCCATGAGGAGATCGGAGCCGGAGAAGTAAGTCTCATAATGATTTTGTTTGAAAAAAAATGTGATTTTTTTAATAATTTGATGTTATTATATATTTTTTTTAATATTTTATTACTCATGCATCTAGGCTTCATGATTTTATGATCGTAAAATTATTATTGATATTCTTTGGTGATATAGTTAGTTAAATAATTTTTTTAGCATATAAATTATTGATATTCCAAAAAAAAAACATTAACCAATTAAGATATACTCTTTGGTGATAAAGTTAGTTAAATAATTTTTTTAACATATAAATTAATACTACCTTCTTCTTTAAAAGGAATCTTAAAAATTGATAATTTAATTTTTTTCCCCCAACTATTTTATTTATAAGTTCTTTGCAAGTTTATATATATATATATATATATATATATGATGGATGTTTATTATTGTTATTTTTTATAAATAAGACCCACCTAAAAGAAAGCATGAGTCACAATGCGTAATCCAAGTTTTTAGTGATTTATTTTTGACTTTTTTATGGTCTTATGCAGGAAACAAAGTAAAATAAAATGATCATTTTGGCTATATGTTTATATAGAAGAAGAAAAATCACATAATGGTTTTGGAATTATTGTGTGAATATTTTGAAAGAAGGATGGAGTTGTATTTATGCCATGATTTGTGGAGGTGGCCAAAAGGACAAATGAGTGAAAGAAGTAGGTATTGTGAATGGTGAAGTGATCTCTTTCATGTGACTTTTCATTATTGGAGACCTACTATGTATTTGCATCTCATATCGATCACATGGGTCTTATTATATATATATATATATATGTATGTATGTATGTATAAAGTTACTCAGGCTTTTGGTTTTTGTTTATTTGGTTGTTCAATGAATTAATATGATGATATCGATAAGAAGAAAATTACCATTTGGCTTAGTTTGGTTATGTTTGTAGTTTAAATAATGTTTAGCTTGGTTATGTTTGTAGTGTAAAAATTAAACATGGATTAAGTTATAGATAACTTTTCACTATTCAGAATTTTTATTATAATAAAATCTATGTTAATAAATAAATACTTTCTTATTAAATTAGATAAACTAAAAAAATACAAACGATCATAAAAAAAAAAAGAAACAATAAAAAAAGAAATCAAACATAATGAAACCAAAAAAATGGATAAAAAATGGTTGGAAAACTTCGAGGGACTATCCAGTTACAAACTTTATAATTTTTAAAAACAACGCGTTGTGTGGTTTTAGAGTGTACCGATCAAACACATCTATTCTTAAAAATTTTCCTTTCAAAACATATATAAAAACCTATACTAATTTGAAAAATTAAATAATTATAATATAATATAAATATATAACTATTTAATTGAAAAATTCAAATAGATTATTTTTTTTATAATAAAGTAAACTTATAAATTTAATAATGATAAATATCTCATCGAATTTATTAAATTATTATTTTTAAAATAACTATTTAAATATAAAAAAATTATTATTTATCATATATCATATATATCAAATTATAAATTTCATAATAAGAAATATCTTATTTTAAATTAATTTAAATATTACATTTATATATATATATATATATATATATATATATATATATATATATATATATATATTACATTAGCAAACATAAATCTTATATTATTTAACGTAAGTTCATTAATCAATCAATTAATGAAATTAATATTTTTTAAATAACTTTGAAAATATAAATATAGATTAATTTATGTTACGATAAATTAAAGTTTATTAATTAAGAGAGGAAAACATAAAAGATAACTCTTATAAGATAAAACAAATACAAAATTTTGTATTACAATCAAATAGAGACCAGAAAAAATATAGAGACTAGAAAATTTCGTATTACACAAACATCTATATATTGGATAATTTTTAAAGCAACATAATTAAGAGGTCTCTTTTTGTTACATCAATAAAATATTAAAATAATTTTCCTTTTTACAAGATATTTTATTAAATCAATTAATTATGTTCTTTGAGAGGATTTAGTAAGATAATTTTATTTGGTTGTTAGATAATTGAGTAATACAAATATACAAAAATAAAAATCTTTAGTATATTGAAAATTGCACAATATCATTTCTTGCTCAAAAGGATTTTAACAAAAAAATAAATTTCTAATAATTCGTACTCTTTTGGCAATTAATATATGAAAAACATCATAATTAGAAAAAAATACCCAAAAAAAATTAAAAGAATTTGAAAAGAATTAACACTAAAATATGGGTATTGAATATTTACTTATTATGTTCAAGAAGGTTTATTGAATAATATTTTTCTCGTAACTTTGTCAGAAAAATACAAAAACAGTAAGAAAATTTAAAATTTGAGAATATATACCTTCCATATTGAAAATTATCTTGAAAATTACACATTTTTGATATATTGAGCCCGCAGTATTAGTGCGGGTCTTTACACTAATAATATTAAAATCATGCAGGTGAGTGATCATTAAACAAGTGGTGCATGTCAGCGTAATGCCAAATACATCTCAGACGATATACTATTGAAAATTATACATATAGTTCTGAAATTTATTAATTTATTTATTTTTTATAAAAATGACAAACACCTATTAGTATTTATATCGCACATAAATTAATGCTTTGAACGCAGATGTATGCATGTGAGTAAATATCTCGAACGCGCACTCACCTCTTAGGCACACGTGAGGGGAGTGTAAAATCACCTGTAAAGTTGATTCTTTCAACGAAGATTCGAACCCTCACCACTTTGCAAGCCATATGAGAGACCCATATTAGTGCCTTTAACCACTTGAACCAAGTGGCTTTGGCTCTTGAAATCTAATACTCCAAGTAAAAATGAAATTAACAGAAAAAAAAAAATTAGCTAGGTGAGTCCATGATTTTCACATGTTAATTATCATCAAAAATTTGATAGTTGAATAAGAAAAATAAACAAAAATTATAATTAATTGAATTGATAATTAATGTGTCGTTTTTGAGAATACCTGATAAATTATATTGTGTTGATTGCCTTTTGTCTGCTGATGATAATTATCATATCATGAAATTATCAGTGTAAAGAGAATTGGAGACAATAAGGGGAGAAACCAAGGGGGCTAGCAAGGGTTGAAGCCCCCTCGATATTGAGTCGGAGAGACTACCATTCAGGCAACATGCGATTTAATGATTTCAGTTTTTCTATACTTAAATTAATGTAAAAGAAAATATTTGGGCACATAAAAATGTGCAATGTAGTTGTGCTTGAGTAGTTAGTGGGCTTAGATATAAGGTATGTGACCTTGATCGACCCTTGTTCAAATCCTGCATAGTACATGTGTTGCTTTTCACATTCAATTCCTTATTTTAAAATTTTTTTAGTAATTTAAAAAAATTTTAAATTGATTATGAGGCCTAGCAATATATTATAACACATGGTGCATGTATTGCTTTCGCATTCCATTTTTTTATTTTAAAAAATGTTAGTAATTTATAAAAAATTTAATTGATCATGAGGATTAGCAAATATACGATAACATATATGTATGTTATAGTGTACCATATATGCTAGAGTGAAGGAACAAAGGTTTTTTTTTTATAAACAATAGTTTTGGTGTCTATCGTGAGAGGGATATATTTTACCATATTTTTTAAAAAAATACAAACTTGAGCTGTATTTTTATTAGTTGAATCGTTGGAAATCTCACATGTTTGCTATTTATAATAACAAAATTTTAAATTATGTTTTATGTTTTCTCAATATGTGTATTCAAATTATTGTTATATTAACACATTATTTTTTATTTAAAATAATTATTTTCTTGGATTTTTTTTAAGCTTTGCTTCTAAGCTTTAGGGCCCTTGCCATTGAGTTCTAGTTCCACGAAAACATTGAAGATAATTTAAATATGGATGGCACGATAGATATTCTTTACAATTCTCTCTTCAATTTCACTCTAAGAACAAACCAAATTAATTGAAGGCGGTCGTTTTGTTTTTACTATTACTACTACTACTAATGCTTAAATTTTAAAAAGTGTAATATCCAAAATATTCTTTATGGTCCTTTTACTCCGTGCACTCTATTTTGATCTCATTTTGTCCCTTTACTTGTTTAATTGAGTCAATTAAGTCTCTTAAGTAACAAGTGTTACATTGACGGTTTGTTTCAACTATGACATTTTTTCTTTAAATAATAATAATAATAAATAAATAAATAAATAAAATTTATAAACAAGAATTATTAGATCCATTTCAATTTTCCACTCAGGTCTGAATTCGAATAGATTTCTGTTTGGCCACCCGTCGTTCGTCAAATCATCCTCCTTCTCACCCATCTCCATCCAAATCCCTAATCCTCTCCCATTCAAGGATACCCCACAGCTTTCCTCTGACGTAATGCTGGAGGTTACTAAAATCACCATCCACCACCAATTTGTCATTCTCCTCTGTCTTCTCTGGAGTTCCGGATCGCAGCAAGATCAAAATCTCAAGTGGATCAATGATGTTGATTCTGATCTTGCTAAAATTGAGTCGAATATAAATGCTCTTGAGCTCTCTGATTTGAAACATAGTTCGCATCATATCCCCATGGACCACTATGCTAGGCTTGCTGCTTTGCAGCGCCAGAGTAATATTAAATGGGTGCAGCACACCCATATGCTATGGATCAACGACGGTGACAGGAATACTATATTTTTTTCATCATATCACCCGTATTGTTCGCATTTTAGTGAGTAGTCTGACATTAATCAGGCCTTCTATACTTTTTCCTCCAATCTTTGGACAGCTTCCCCAATACATATATTAACATTTTGGAGGCCCTTCCAGTGATATCCCCAGGCTTTCGGACATCAACAGTATGCAGCTCATTCGCGAGGTAACAAAGGTGGAAGTTTATCTTACTATTCTTGACTTCCCCACAGGTAAGCCTCCTGGTCCCGATGGCTTCAATGTTGAGTTTTATCAAACTTTTTGGCATGTTATGGGGGATCATCTTTTCTCGGCTATTCGACATTTTTTTGAAAACTCTTTTGCCTTCTTCTTGGGGGAAAAACCTCTATTGTTCTTATTCCCAAGGTTGATAATCCTAAGAAGGTCTCCGATTACAGGCCAATTTCATTGTGCAATGTCTGTTTTAAAACAATTACTAAATTGCTTGCCAATTATTTGAAGCATGTTCTTCCTTAGTTTGTTGGCAGGGGACAGATAGGTTTTGTTTCTGCTTGTTGCTCTTTTGATAATATTATAGCCATTCAAAAAGTTGTTCATACAATTGAGAATGATTTCAATGGCCCCTCTAGGATGTTAATCAAATTAGACATTGAAAGGGGCTATGACACTGTCAATTAGAGTGCAATTCTTGCCATCTTGAAAAAAAAATGAATTTCCATAACACTTGGATTTTTACTTGAGTAAAATTTATTTGGGGTTACCCAGGTTTGCTCTTGTTTCTTTCAGGTAACCCAGCTTTAATTTGTATCAATAAGGATACCCAGGTTTGGTTTGTGTTACTCCGGCTGGCCACCCTAGCTAATCCGATGAACCTAAGCTGATGTGGCAGCCAAACTTACATAGTCAGCATTCAAAACTTGTGCTTCACCCCACGCTGGACAAACCACATTAAAGGTGTCGTTCGAGTCAGCCAATGGAGACAACTCAGCATTCCTCGTCAGCCGAAGGTAGCGTGTTCTGGAAAAAGCCACGGACACGCGTTATCAGGGTCCCACGTCTCAAGAAAGGCAAAGGGAGACAAGAGACAAGCTTCTTCTCCACCTGGTCTGAAAGGAAGCCAAAATAGGGTTTTGAGGGTTTTAAGGGTTTTGAGAGTTTTAGTGGTGACGCCCAAAAATCTCCGCAAGGGTGACAGAAGTAAAGGTCGTTGTTGCCGGAACAGTAGAGGAAGCTGATATTGGTGTAGATGGACATAAACTGGGAGATACTGGATGAGTGGAATGAAGCCCCCAAGTATAGTGAGTGCCCTCTTCTAGACCCCTTCATATGAGTGGTGGAAGATTAATTTAATGATGGGATGCTTTTTTTCTGTGAAATTTGTTTGTTCTTTTTGTTTAGTTATGAGATTGTGAGGTTGTTATGAAATTTTTAGTTACTTTTATGGACGTGAGGTTGTTTATTTTGTGTTAGTGGTGAAATTAATAATCCTCTATCATTGTTGACTATTTTGGATTTTTTTTTTCTATGTGTATATAATAAGGTTATTATGTGGTTTTTTATTACTTGAGTTAATGGAGGCACTTTCACTTGTTCTAGCAGTTGAAATAATAAGTTATCAATTCTGAAGTTGTTTAATTATGAGGTTGTTATGTGTAATTGGTTGGTCTTTTTTGTTACTCATTGTTGACTATTTTGGAACTTTTTCTTGTGTATATAATGTTGTTATCATGTGGTTTTTTATTAATCGAGTTAATGGAGACGATTTTACTTGTTCTAGCAGTTGGAGTAATAAGTTATCCATTGTAAAGTTGTTTAATGTTGAGGTTGTTATGTGTAATTGGTTGGACTTTTTGTTTACTGAGATTATGAGGTTGCTATGGATTTTTAGTTCCTTTTTGGATGTGAGTTTGTTTATTTAGCATTAGTAGTGAAATTAGTAATCCTCTATCATTGTTTTCTGTGTTAGATTATTTTTTCCTGTGTATATAATGAAGGCAAAAGTGTGGTATTTTATTAATTGAGTTTATGGAATTAGTACTTGTTCTAGCAGTTTTTACTTGTTTTACTTGTTCTTTTGTGAAGTTGTTTAATTTTGAGGTTCTTAAGAAATTTTAAGTAAATATGCTTGTTGTGGTTCATGATTGTAGTTGTTTTGGTAGTTTCTATTCCTTCTGGTGGTTCATATTTAAATTACATGTGATTGTACCAGATGATGATGCTGAGCTATTTTCCATAAGAATGCATTACAAAGTTGGTGAAGTGGAAGGAATGGTAGGGTATAAAGATTATTGAGTGCTGACCAAATATCGAAGATAGAACTCCTAGCAATGGCAAGTGAGTTGAATTTGGAGGTTGATGGTTGTTCTATATGGTGGCTAGACACAACAAGCATTGATAGAGAGTACAAAGAAGTTAAAACTGACCTAGATGCCCTAAAAATGGCAAATTCAGTAGGGTGTAGCAGAGAGATGTGTATTTGTGTGAGACTGTCCTGTAGTGGTACATCATTGGCCCTTGACTTAGGCAGCATTCCTGTGAGTAATGAAGGTGTGGGGCTAGGTGAATGTAGTATGGTTGCTTGTATAAATTATGTGGGTGAGGAGGAAGAAGATGTTACACATGATGATGAGAACTTGGAAGACATTTAAATTAGGGGACATGACAGAAGTAGTGATAGAGATGAAACATGTAACTTTGAGGACTCAGATTATAATTTTAGTGATGATGGTGTGGAGGAAGAGCTTTTTAATGATTGTGGTTCAAGACCAAATGCTGATATTGGTGGTGAAGCTATAGAAGTAGATGATGGTGACCTTGTAGGATCTGACTATGCTAATTCAAATGGTTTTCAGTCCTGCTCTTCAATAGAAGAAGAAGATGTGGCCCTTCTTAGACCTAAGTATTCTGGGTTCAATGAGGAGGTTGACATGAGGAATCTACAGTTTAGAATTGGAATGAAATTCAAGAGCTTCAAACAATTTAAGCATGCAGTGAAAAGTTATGGAATAAGGAACATGTATGTGATCAATTTTAGGCCTAATACAAAGAAAAAGTGCAAGGCATTTTGTAAGAAAGGATGCCCATTCTATTTGTGGGCATCACCTATGGTTGATGACAAAGATACAATACAGATAAAATCAAGTGTCTTGGAGCATAAATGTGCTAAGGACCACACCAATAGACATGTGAATGCAGATTGGATAGCTAAAAACTATCTTGAATAATTTAGGGCAGATCCTAACTGGAAGATTGCTGGAATTGTACAAGCTATCAAGATGAATCAAGCTGTGGACATCAACAGATTAAAAGCTTACAGGGCAAAATGTATTGCACTCAGGTAAAAAAATTTTAAGTGTCTTTTTTTAAATGCATCTTGTGCTTGTTTTAATGGTGTGTGTGTGTGTGTGTGTGTGTGTGTGTGTGTGTGTGTGTTTTGTATCAATTAGGATTATAGATAGTGATGAGGCATCACAAATGGGAAGACTTCATGATTACATATTGGAGATTATGAAGACACACCCTTCATCAACTTTTATAATTGAGACCAATAAAGGGGTCTTCCAAGGTATGTATCTCTGCCTTGCTCCATTGAGAGCTGGTTTCTTGGCAGGATGCAGGAGGTTAGTGTCCCTTGATGGGTGTTTTTTAAAAAGATCATTTGGGGGAAGGCTCCTGTCAGCAAAGAAAACAAGGACAACTAGACTTGGTTCATGCAATTGCTATCACAAGATCTAAGAATTATTGACAGCCACAAATGGGCCTTCATATCTGACAGGCAAAAGGTAATAACACCAACTTCAAATTATTTTCTTTCTTCTTTACAACTTTAATTATACAAAGACTTCTCATGTTGGAACTGATTCTTAGTATTTTGTGTTGTATTTGACTTGTTGCCAATGTGTTCTGGTTGTGGATGATGTGTTGACCTTGTCACTGGCTATAATTTATCAAATTTGCATATATAATTAGGGTTTAATGCTTGCCATAGCTGAGTTATTCCACTACAGTGAGCATAGATATTGTGTTAGGCATGTTCACACCAAATTTAGGAAAACATTTAGGGGTAAAGCACTAAAAGACTAGATTTGGGCTTGTGCTAATGCAACATACAAGCCATCATATGATGAAGCCATGGATCATTTGAGAGAATTGTCTGTAGGTGCATTTGAGTACATGAAGAAGATTGATCCCAAGCATTAGAGTAGATCACATCTCCAGAGCCATTTCAAATGTGATATATTGTTGAACAACCTTTGTGAAGTTTTTAACAGTCAGATATTGGAAGCTAGGATTAAAGGAATCATCACTATGAATGAAATGATAAGGACACAGTTAATGAAAAGAATCCAAAAAAAGAGAGATGCAATGGAGAAGGTCACTAGCATCCACTGCCCTAGAATATTGAAGAAGCTTGAGAGATCCAAACAATTAAGTTTGTTTTATACCACCACTTGGTTAGGTGGAGATAAGTATCAAGTAGTAGGGCCTGATGGGCAATTTGTTGTGGACAGAAAAGATTGTTATTGCTCATGTAGAAGGTGGCAACTTAGTAGTGTTCCATATGGTCATGCAGTGTCTATGTTGTACTATAATAGAGAAAAGCCTGAATGCTATATACACTCATGCTATGAAGTAAGCACATTCATGAACACATACAGGCACATACTTAACCCAACTCATGACAAGGACTCATGGCTTAAGAGTGACCAAGGTCCCATCATCCCACCACAGCTAGTGAACAAGAGGAGGGGCAGAAAATCTGTGCTAAGGAGGAAAGAAATGGATGAAAAACCTGGCTTTACCAAAGGAAAAGTCAGTAAAAAAGGGTTAAAAAATAAATGCAGCTTGTGTTGTGGAGCAGGACATAATAAGAGATTTCATGGCCAGGTTGGTGTAAGTTTTTTGTTTTGTTTTTTTTGGTATATGTTCTTTGATATAATTTAGATCAAATTTTCTTAACCAAATTTAATTTACATGATTAGCAGAACAACACAAACAAGTTAGCAACAACAACAATGGCACATGGTTCTGTGACACAGGTAACACATTTTCATTGTAGAGTTTTCTCAACAGTTGCATAAGTTTTTTGTTATTCAACCTATAAAAAAAATATACAGATAAAGGCAGAACAACCATGTGAGGTTGGGTTCGATCTAAACACAAGTCATGTCATCAATGACCAAAGTGGTGCATCTGGAGCTTCACAAACACAGGTGACATTATAAATTTTAAATAAGTGTATGATTTCAATTATAGGTTGGCAGCATTATCTAAAATTGCACATGTTTCATTCCTAAAGTACTCTCAGAATAGGGGGCTAAGACTTGGTGCAGATGGAGCAATGAAGGCAAAGGCCTCCACCAAAAAAATGTTGTCAGTAAAGAAAGAAATAGGACAGTATTCCCTCCCAAGAGGAGGAAGTTATGGTTACCACCAGGAGTTGGATCCTGTGCAGGCCCAGGTGCATGTGCAGGCAATACTTGTAGGAAGGCACCTTGATGGGATCAACTAGCATTTATTTGTTTCTGTATTTTGAAAAATTGCAACACCTCAGAAATTTTTGTAAAGTTGCAGCTATGACTAAATTTTTGTAAAGATGCAACTCTTTTAAAATTTTTGTAAAACTGCAGTTGTTCTAAAATTTTTGTAAACTGTTGCAGCTATTTTGAAACTTTTTTTGTATGTATCTAGCCTACTTAAATGTGCATTTTCAGTTATTTTTCAAAAAGAACCATAGGTTTCAAAATACAGCAGAAGGAAGTCTGCAGTTTAAGTTAAGCTTGCATTTCCAATTTTTTAAAGAACCTGCAGCTACTGTAAAGGTTCTAGCTTTTGTAAAGCTGCAATTTTTTGTAAAACTTCTAAGAAGCCTGCAACTTTAATGCAAGGAATGAGATTACATTTATATCTTACTTCATTATATCTAAGGTTGTTGCTACTTCTTTCTTCATGTACAACAACTATAAGAAGTTTGTTTTTTTAAATAAATATGAATTCTCTTTTTTTATTTGTATTCTAGTTAAATCTAAAGCTTGTACAAATTTGACCATCTAAAGAGTTATCTAAAGAGTTGCAAGGATCAGCCTACTATTTCTTTTCTACATGTGCAACTGGTATAAGAAGTGTGTTTTTTAAATAAATCTGCAGCTTATGCAGATAAGAACCATAACAGTGTTGCTTTCCCATTACACCCACCCATGCTTACAAGGGAAAAAAAACCAAAGGCTCGCATGAGAACAAGAGATGTGAACCCCGATTAACAAATCATCCCAATTTTACAAATAAAACCATATTACAAAATCTAGAAATTTTGCTTTATTACTTTTAGCAATATCCCCTTGCTGACGAGCTATTGTAGGTGACTCCATCCCTATACTCTAATTGCACTGGTTCACTCGTTGATGTTTTTGTGTGAAATAGAGTGCACTCGTCCTTCAATATGGTGCACAGCATCCCCCTCTGCCCTTATTGCAAAACCTAGATGAGAGGAAGAAGAAAGGAAGAAGAACACCCAGACGATGTGGAAAGTTAACTTGGCTTTATTTGGCTGAAGAGGATGAGCAAAACCAGATGGACTATCCGACGTGGCATGAAGCACAAGTTTTGAATGCTGATTGTGTAAGTTTGGCTGCCACATCAGCTTAGGTTTATCGAATTAGCTAGGGTGGCCTGCCGGAGTAACACAAACCAAACCTGGGTATCCTAACTGATACGAATTAAAGCTGGGTTACCTGAAAGAAACAAGGGAAAACCTGGGTAACCCCAAAAAAAATTTACTCGAACATATTTAAAGTCTAGCTCTATCTCTATCTTAGTTAATGGTATCCATTCTCCTTGGTTTTCTTCGATTAGAGGCGTGCATAAAGGGGACCCTATTTCTTCTTATTTATTCATTTTAGTCTCCCAAATTTTGACCTCTTTGCTCAATCTCGGGCTTAAACATGGTATGATCCCTTGTTTCAGTCCTAATCTTAATCTTAACTTCAAAAATTTAATGTATGCGGATGATTTAATTTTAATCACACGCGCCACTAGATTAGCTGCCAGAAACATTATGCTTTGCATCAAATCTTTACTCTTCATTATCTGGTCAATATCCAAACCATGCCAAGTCTCAAATCTTCTTCCCTTCCTGGTTCAATAAGAAAGTCAAAGAAAGCATTTGCTCCATTCTCAATCTTAGCCCTATTTTTTTCCCTTTAAGTACTTAGGCATAATGATCTCTCCCAAGAGAATGAATGCCTCTACCTTTAAGCCCATGGTTGATAAAGAAAGCATTTTCTCCATTCTCAATCTTAGCCCTATTTTTTTTCCTTTAAGTACTTAGGCATAATGATCTCTCCCAAGAGAATGAATGCCTCTACCTTTAAGCCCATGGTTGATAAAATCCGCAGTACTTGCAGTAGATTGGGCAATATGTCACTTTCTAAGATAAGGCAATTTCAATCAACACTTCTTTATTATCAATTCCAACCTTTACCTTTTCAGTTTACTTAATCCCTCATCCAATCCTTTCAGAGATTTCTAAGATTGTTAGAAAGTTCTTTTGGAATAGAGGTGGCAATGGAAAGGGCATCCATTATGTGACTTGGAGTAATAAAACTGAAGGTAAAACTTAAAGGGGGCCTTAGTATTTGTAATCTCTCTATTGTCAAGCACTCCCTCTTGGCTAAACATATTTTCAAGTATTTAAACCTTGATGAGGCCATTTGGGTGGGTATTTTGCACAAGAAGTACAGCAATTTGAATTTTTGGAAGGATTAGGGGCCTCCTAAATGCTCTTGGTTCTTTAGGAGCCTTTGCCATTCAGCTGATTTCATAAACCTCACTGTAAGATCAACTCTGTTAATCCTTTGAGTACTTTTTTCCTCTTGGATTCTTGGTGCTTTAATATTCAATTTGCTTTAATGGCTACTTTCCTTAACATATTAGTAGACTTAGAGCATATTAATATTTCTGATGTTATTCATGAGGAAAATAGGGACTTTAATAGCTTGAATAGCCTTTTAGGCAACAATTTCAATGCTGCTTAACCTCTGTGTTATTGATTCTACTTCTAACAATCATTGGGTTTGGCAGCCGAAATCCACTTATCACAAGATCTCAGCCGCAGCTTATCATCAGCTGAACCATAATATCTCCCCTAATGAGCTTTGGCCTGGTTGGAGGAAGATCTGGACAATTAAGACTGTCACTCGTGTCAAGCATTTTCTTTGTTTAATTTTCAAGGGTAGATTATCTACCTCTGATTATTTTTACAGGTTGCATCTTGGTCCGGATAACCCTTGTTCCTTGTGGGGTCTAGGTAAAGAAACAATAGATCATTTATTCATCTATTGCCCTAAAATTCAGTCAGTTTGGCATCAACTTGGTCTCAAGATCAACAAGCACCTTCATTTCCCGAGCGGCTTCCTTCTAGTACTTGGTTCATGGATTGCAATTATTCCAATTATATTGTTTCTCTTATAGCCACTTTGGCCATGTAATACATAGTCGATCAGTTTTCCTCATACAATGCAAATGCTCATATGAAGTATAATTATTGTCTGCCATTGTTGCATGGTTCATTGCTTGAATCATGCTATTTCTGGCAATTTTTCAAGCTTGTGTCCTGAGTTCGAGCATTATGGAGCGAGAATAGTGGCATGCCACTGTTGACAGTGTTCGAGAGGAAGTCACAAAAGATTCAAAGGAATGTTCATTGTGATGAATGCATAGGAACTAGCATATTATTTGTATTTTTGTTGGGTATCTATATTCTGATGAGGATCTTAGGCCATTTGTAATGCCACAACTATGTTTATCTTGGAGTGCTTCTCAACTTATTATTTGCATCATCACACTTTTATGGCCCTGACAGATCCTAATTCTCATTTGTAGGAATTTGAACCCTTGATTCAGAAGCCTTACACAATTGTCTACCTTCACTCTGCTGCATCTTTGCAAGTGTAAGTATTTCTGGTCAACTTATGGCAAAAACCAAAATTAGAGTGTCAAGTGGGCTTTCACTCTGTATACATATCTTTTTTTATGTGTGCTGTCATATTCCCGCCTTGATTCAAGTTTGTTTGGGTATAGTTGATACTTTATAACTTATATGATGAGTTGTACAGACAACCAGATCTTGGATGGATGAAGCGGTTAGAACAGATACTTGGTCGTAAACACCAGCATAATCTGCATGTATGTATCCAATATTTATCCAACTGAATATCGTTCTATATTTGTGCATGTACTTCAGTTTTAACCATTCAAATGTTGTTCATAGGCAATATATGTTCTACATCTCACTTTGGGTCTCAAGGCAACAGAATTTGCTTTGCAGCTATTGGTAGATGGAGAGGTACTCCTTTTTCTATTATCATCTGAATTTGCCTGAACTTGTATGAGGACTCTTGTGAATAAAAAACTTTCCCACATGTTTTTATCTTCAGTAGGTGTGGCGGACGGTCGTATACGTTGATCGTTTATTGCAGCTCTTTAGATATGTACCACGTGAGCAGTTGATGATCCTAGATTTTGTCTTTCAGTAAGTATAAGCTATTAAGTTTCGTGTTCTTCTGTGAGAATTCATTTGTTTATCATAACATATAAATAATTTATATGATTAACTTTATATTATGTAGGAGAAATTTGTCAAAGCTCGCCAAGATGTATTGGCTAGAGAAGGCCAAGGGGTACAAATTGATGATGATAAACTATGGTGGGACATATTCTGGGTTGCAAAAAATCGATGTTATGGCATGAGAAACCTTGTTGAGGAGATGGTTTCTGATTATTCTCATTCGCAATTGCAGCAGTCTACTTTGAGAATTCAACAATCTATTATTGCATTAGATACTTCGACTATTACATTTTGGACTATTACATTTTGTATTTGTTTGTTGTATTAGATGTTTGAAGTATTATATTTTATAATGCATTGTTATTCTAGATATTTATCGATCGGAATGTTTATTTTGAAAATATTATAAAAGTTATTGTTTAGGATTGTAAATTAGGCTTTAAAACAAGTTTGTGAAAATAATTAAAAAATTATTATAAATAATCATCGTTATGAATAATTAATTTGTGACATAATTTGCGACAATAAAATTGTGTCGCATAATATCTCACCGAGATGCGACACAATTTGCAATAATCGAAATGTGTCTCAAATTTTGTTGCAAAACATCGTACACATTTGTAACACAATTTGCGACTAACAAAATGAGTTACAAAATTTGTTGCAAAAAGACTCAATATTTGCAACACAATTTACGACACATAAAGTTTTGCGACAATTAAAATAAGTCGCAAAGAATGTTGCAAAAAGTTTCAAATAGTTGCAACATTTATTGCGACACAAATTGTGTCACAATAAATTGTCGCATATCGTTGCAAATTGAAAGGCAAATATTGTTTCAAAAGATCCATGAATTGCGATGAAATTTGCAACGTTTTCATTTTGTGTCTCAAATTCTGTGACACAATCTTCAAAAGTGTCGCAAATATTTGTGACATCTGAAATGCGACACATTTTATTGTGTCACAGATTATGTTGCAAATTGCGATCTGCGACACATTTTTAATCTTTTGTGTCGCAAAAATGTGTCGCAAATTGCGTATTTTGTTGTAGTGTTGGCCGGAGATGGCCACTATGACTTTGTGAATTTCGAGTGGCAATCAAAGATAGCAGCTAAGGAATTGGCATCTGTTGTTGCCAAGCAAAGCAAGATCCAAGGTTTGGAAGTTGAGTTGTGAAAAGTTGGAGGGTTCCGTCAAAGTCTACACTCAAAAATGGGGCTTTTGAAGGACCAGTCTTTTAAAACTTTTTGTTTCATATAAACAACATCCATTACAGGGTCAAAGATTTTTATGCAGTTGTGTGTTATCCGTATCCATTTTCCCACAAATAAATCATCATGTTATTTTTGTTTTTTTGTTTTTTTTAAAGCATTAAAGCTAACGAGATCTGTGTTTAAGAAGTGGCCAAAGAAGTTCCACTCTGGTCATTTGAGATTGGGAAAGCTCCCATGAAATCAATTCCCCAAACATCAAACACTTCACATTGTTGAATAGGAGTCTGCTTCATTCATCTCATCGTGCTTAGTTAGATTTCTGCTACGCTGACATTTGTCACAAGCCTCAACAAATTTTTGAGTGTCATGGAACATTAATGGCCAGAAAAACACTTCTTCCAAAATTTTCTCAGCTGTTCGGTACACAGAAATGTCCTCCAACAATTCCTGAATGACAATGATGTGGGATCTTACACCCTTCAGTATATGACACTCACTATCTCACCATCAGTTCAGCACAAATCTTGTATAGAAATGGATCCTACAAAACAAAATGCTTCACATATGAGAGAAATTTCTGACACTGCTAGTATGACAACTGCACCAAAATATTTGAGGATCATGGAGATGTCCGACAAGGGGAAGATGAGGAGAGAACCTAGAGAAAATATGTGGGGTTATGCTTGTGATTAAAAAACTTTGTTGTAAGGGTAAGACTATCTTTTTCTCATCAAACTTAACACTATTTGAGGTAGTGGGCCAGCCCACGTGGAGCTCTCTCCACTTGAAACTCTGCTTACTAGGACAGCCAATTGAAGCCTTCTCCCTCTAAAGTTTTGCAACACGGGCCAGGCATGGACCTTATTCAAGATCCTTTGAGTATTTCTCAGCCCAATTCCCTAGATTCTTTAAAAATTCATGGGCTGGGTGTTCCAAATGAGCTCGCTCTAGTTCCTTGCGAACTTTTTTTATCAAGACTAGTCTGATGGGGTGATTCATGATGTTTTCAAGGATATTTCTAAACCTTCTAAGGGGATTCCCATCCCAATCGGTTTTGACGTGGCATCTGATATTGCGGAATTAGTCATTGGTTCCGGAAGATAATACTCTATGGATTAACTCCTTCTTTCTTAACCCCAAGTACCACCTTCCCTAATGGTGATGAAGACTACCAAGAGGAGGAGCACTAGGAGGAGGAGCCTCTTCTGGTGGATCCACACATTGAGGTGACCTCTTCAACAGATGACTCTCGAAGAGTTGTTGTTAATTCGATCGAGTGATCTCTAGAGCCAGTAGATCTTTCTCTACCGATGGTCACTGCCCCCCCCCCCAAAGTCCTGTTGGGGGCTCTCCCCACCCACCAGTATCACCGGCCGCAGTCATAGAGAAAAAAAATCATCCCCAAGGTAGAATGAAGACGCTGGTTTTCTCACCCAGCCTCCGTGTTCTTCTCAAAAGAAAGCAATCTCTCTAGAAGGCACGCCAATTGACCCCCTTTTTATTTGGTTGGTTAGATAGTCAGTTGGAACAATATTGTATTTCATGTGGCATTGATTTAGATGTTATTGACTTTATTAGACTTCATGAATCTTCTAGAGCTTCCCAATCAAAGGCCCAGCAAGATCCTTCGGGATTCCGTCAGGATTCAATTTTTATAAATATTATTTCCTGGAATGTTAGGGGCCTAGGCAAGCCAAATAAAAGACACTTAGTTAGAGACTACCTAGACCTTCACAATGCAGACGTTTATTGCACCCAAGAGTCCAAACTAGCTGTAGTAAACAAACCTATCTACTGTTCTATAGGAGGCACTAAGTTGGGTGGCTTTTATTCCACTTCAGCCTTAGGCTCTATTGGCGACATGATCATTGGTTGGAAAGAGTCTATGTTCACAGGCTTATTAGTTCATTCAGGGAACTTCAGTCTCTCTATGGAGTTCAAGAGTGTCTGGGACCAAAGTAGCTAGATCTGTAAATCAGTTTATGGTCCAGTAGCTATAACACAGAAGGCCAACTTCTAGAAGGAAATCTATGACTGCAAACCTAATGGTCAAACCCCCTGGGTTATCTGTGTGAATTTCAATACGATATTTTCTCTGACAAATAAAAATTCTAGAAATACTAATTGTGAGGGCATCCATAATGTTCAAGATCTCCTACGATACTTAAATCTTCTTGAACCACCATTGAGAGATTAGCAGTACACTTGGACTAATGGGAAGTAAAACCCAGTGTGGGTTTGTCTAGACTGGTTTCTCCTATCCAATTATTGGCTTATTCAACAACCAAGTGCAGAACAAGTTTGCCTCCCCAGATTTGGTTCAGACCACTTTCCAATTCGTTTGGAATCTAGTAGACATAGCTTCCGGCCTCAATATTTTAAATTTAAGCTGGTGTGGTTAGATCATGAAGGTTTCAACAATCTTATTAGGGGTTGGTAGATGGAATCTTATCTTGATGGCTATGGTGTGTTTGTTATGGCAAAGTGTTTGTCATGGCTTGAGAGTAAAATAAGGTTGTGGACTCATCAAACCTTTGGGGCCATTCAAAATTGCAAACTAGAACTCCTCCATGCTATCGAAGCTATGGACCCCATTAGGGAATCCCGTCCGCTTAACCCTGATAATTTCATTGTGAGTCGGAGCTTAGGAAGGACCTTTCTGCAACCCTTCTACAAGAAGAGGTCTTCTAGAGATGGCGAGCCCGGGTTACCTGAAATAAGTCTAGAGATGCAAATACAAAATTTTTTCACAATGTCACTAATGGGCATCTAAATAGGAATCTAATTCTTCAACTCACTATTGAACAAAATTCTGTGGTGGGGAATAGAATATCAGCAAAGCTTTTGCTGCCATGTTTCGAATCCAATTTGGTTCTAAACAATATTTTAGGCTTCGTTTTGACTGGTCTTGCCTTCTGGCTTCAAACCCATTTGTTGACATGTCCGGCTTGGAATCTTCTTTTACGCTAGCCGAAGTCAAAGCTGCAACTTTTGACTTGAGTGCTGACAAAGCTCAAGGCCGGATGGATTCCCTTTGCTATTTTTCCAAAGATTTTGGGATGTCGTTGAACAAGATGTTATTAAGCTTTGCAATGATTTCTACTTATATTCATCGAATTTAGAAAGGATCAACTGGGCAAATATCGTCCTTATTCCAAAATCTCAACACCCTGCCGCGATCTCCAATTTTAGACCCATTAGCTTGATTAACTCTTTCCTCAAGATTATCTCTAAGATCCTTGCCATGTGTTTAGCCAAGGTGATTGGAAATCTTGTTACAAGACATAATCAGTGTTCATTAGGGGTAGGTTCATTATGGATAACGTTGTGGCAGCGGAAGAGACTGTTTTTAGTCTTCAAAAGTGAAGCATCACCGGTATTGTTGTCAAGGTCAATTTTGCTTAGGCTTTTGACATGGTAGATTGGGATTTTCTTCTAGATCTTCTTACAGTTAGAGGTTTTGGGTAACGATGGATAAGATGGATCTCTAACATCCTACAGTCTTCCAAAGCATACATTCTCATTGATGGCTCTCCAAATGGTTACGTTCGCTATCAAAAAGGTCTGCAGCAAGGTGACCCCCTTTCTCCTCTTCTTTTTATTTTAGCTATAGATGTTCTCAGCTCCATGTTCTAGCAAGCCCTAACTTCTAGGGTGCTCTATGGTGTCTTTCTAGGGGATCTAGGGACTGTGTGTCATCTCCAGTATACTGACGATCTTATCATCCTTTCTGCTAGTGGTAGTGAAGATCTTAGAATCATCAATCTTTTACTATTCCTTTTTGTAGGTATTTCTAGTCTTACTATTAACTTTCACAAAATTTGTCTCATCCCCACAAATCTTAATTCCCCTCCAAATCAAGGTGACTTGAATATCCTACATTGCACCTCGAGCACGCTACCAATAACTTACCCGGGTATTCCATTAACTTGATTTTTGGAAGGCCAATTTTCTCTCCTTAGGAGCCAGACTTAGTTTGATCAACTCATTTCTGTATACTATTCAAACATATTGAATGTCCATCTTTAAACTTCCCTCTTGCGTTCTTCGTTCTATTGATTGTACTAGACGAGACTTCCTATGGAGGGGATTGGATATTGACAAACCCAAGTGTTGTTTAGTCAATTGGAAAAGCTTATGCCAACCAAGGGAGCAGGGAAGATTGGGTATTATCAACTTGGAGGAGTTTAACTATGCTCATCTAGGTAAATGGTGGTGAAAAATCTCCAAGGATGTGTCACACCCTAAACCCGGCTCACCAGGCCCAATGCGCCGATAAACAGCCGCACACCCACAGTGCATAGCACAATAAGCATGCAAGGCCTCAAAACTGGTCACACAACATAAAAGCACAAAGTTCAAAATTCCAACTTCAAATACAAGCTGGTGCTCTTTACATAAATCAAATACTCACACAGACAAAATGGCAACTCAAATTTAGAAATCAAGAACACAATCTCTTGCTAGCTCACTAAGTTTCTATTGTACTATTCACTCCAGATCTGAAAAAAAATCAACAACAAGATTATGAGCTTGACAGCCCAGTAAGAAACCATTAAAAAATAATAGGATCATAAAAGTCTCAAAAATCCAGAATAAAAATTAGTAATATGATATAGCAAAACAATTACCAAAGTACAATTCAGAAATAAAACAAAAACATCTAACAGAGCCTGATTTTCAGGTAAATATAGTATCTGTCTCCCAATAATATGATTAAAACAAAAATATTAGAGTTCATTTGTTTATCCTCGGAGACCCGAGCCAGAATATCAGAGTTCATTTGTTTACTCTAGGTGACCCGAGCCAGAATATCAGAGGTCATTATTTTTCACCGACGAAACGGTGCGAAACTATAGTTCCTTATCAGAGTACATGTCGACACGGTCAATGTTTAACCCCCGTGACAGGGCTAGTGCATAGTTAATTGGGGATTAATTTTTACGTCAAAATACTTCATGTTCACAAAACAACAATCTATCAATGTTCATATTGAGCAAAATGCAAAGTAATTTGCCAAGCAAAACTTTAGCAGTCGCATGATCCCATTTTTATAATATGAAAATAAGCCAGTTATTTGATTCCAAACTTAAACAGATAATTTATACAATTTCCAAGTATATATATATATATATATATATATATATATATATATATATATATATATATATATATATAGAATTCAATAAACTAAATAATTTGTGAAATAAATGAGAAATAAATAAAAATATCATAAATTTAATAAATATTAAATTATAAACTAATTGAATAAATAACAAAAATGTAATTATCAAAAATAAATAAGGGAACAAATTAAAATGATAATTTAGACAGAGTCAAAAAGTATATACATATACTAATATATATATGTGGTTTACTTACCTAGTATCTACTAAATTTCCAAATTCTTATATCAGATTGAACTCCTCAGTAGGTCCTAACATTGAGTAATAATTAGGCCTACCAAAAAATTTAAAGTTTTTCCGGGGCACCCAAGCAAAAGAAAGACTTTCTCAAATAGCTAATGAGGGTACTACCAATGCCTTGCCAACCATGACTTACTACAAAGATTTAACAGAAAACACCCTTCCTAGTGGAAGGTATCAATGATTCACTGATTACTAAGCAAAGTTAACATGTCACCATTCAATTCAGGTATACATTTCCAACCTACAATGTCCATATATAGAGATCAAATAGAACCAACTAACAGGACCTAATTGAAGACTTTCTCACATGCAAACCACAACTAATGCAAACGAAAGTAGGAGATCATATCCTTTTTCTTAATACTTCTGCTGTGATAATAAGAATTTTCATCTAAATATTCATGAAGATACCTTCAGCTCAAGAAAAGGAAAAGCTTGATGATATCTCAACAGTAATATCCAACACATGATAACAAACAATCATAATACTTATAATAAGATGCTAACACATAAGCTAGTAACATATATGATTTAAATGACATCAACAAATCATGCATTAAATTAATTATTATGTGGGCCATAGCTCTTCTAGGATAAAAACTAGGTGTAAAAAAAATCTAGCAGGTTAAATAAAAATATTTGACATTTGTGACCCATTACGCATGTGGCGATGCAAACAATTAGATCCAATAGATTTAATAGATCTTTGTTTACTTGCATGGAACAAATCACCAACAAATTTGCTAAGTACATGATCTAAACATATATAAATATACAAAGGATGCAAGCAACCTACCACGACACTAAAAGTAGAACTCTAGCTCAGTGAGAAAGTTTTCTCGTTGTCATTGCCGGTGTCACCACGTAACAAGAAGTGGAAGATCGGCTTGGTCTCAATTTTTTTTTCAATTTCGATCGTGGGATGCGGAAAAGAATTAGATCGTGTAATCAAATAGGCGGTTACAGGATCGGGTATAGTAAAACATATTTGGCGGTTATTGAGGATAAGAGAATGGTTGGTGAAATAATTAACTTATTTTGAAAATATTAGTAAAAAAAAATCTAAAAAAAAAGGGTGGGACCCATAGGATGACTCTTGGTGTGGTCATCTCTCCCTCAAATTCAACTACTTCCACCACACACCCAATTGGAGCAGTTATCCTCAAAAACAAAGAAGATGTTCCTTTTCCTAGAATGGCATTCTACCGTCCCTTGAGCCATTTCGCTATTGCTCTAGATCGGGCATTGCTGACGGAGCCTTTACCTTATTCTGGCTTGATAATTGGTATGCTGGCTGTCCGTTAAGGATGGCATTGAGAGTTTCATGTTAACCTTACCTGTGCCAGACCCAATCCTGGAAGATATTTAGAATCGGATCAATTCCACATTGTTGTTCAGTTCAAACTGTCGGGTTTGGAAGTTAGCGCCGAATGGTTTTCTAAGTCAAATCCTATTATAGGTTCCAAATCAACTGAGGGAAATGATGTCGGATTACCTCGAACATTTTTAGAAGTTTCTGTCCAAGGAAAATCAACGTGTTCCTCTGCCTTATGTGGAATAACAAACTCCTCACTTTAGATAATCTTTTCGCCAGACAGTGCAATATGCTTCCCACAGCTACTTGATATCTTTATCAGAACGAAATTGAAATGTTAGATCGCTTGTTTTTTAGATGCAGCATTGCTATTTCCACTTGGTATTGCTTTATGCAGGTGGTAGGTTTTAGCAGAGCTCCGACCTCTAGATCCTATTTCTAGGAGGGTTGGGTCAAGGACCTAGGTCCCTGGCACTTTTATCTTGCACTCGTTTACCAAAAGCTATCATTTGGCAAATTTGGCTAAGAAGAAATGCATGCATTTTTCAGTGTGCTTCTTTGTCTGTTTACGCCTTTTTTCTGAAAATTTGCTTCATGGTTCTTTCTTGGGTCAATGCAGCTCCAATAGCTAGAGGAGACTGTTTCAGCTATCAGGCGTTGTATTCAGTTCTCAGGGTTCTCCCACGTGCCCAGAGCCCAACTTTGATGATGGTTTTGAGGATTTTACTGGGTAGTCTGTGCTCCTTGCACCTTTCATGGATCCTCTAGTTGGTTTTCATCGTCTAGGGGATCTTTTTATTTTTTCGCTCATTGGCCCTCACCACTTCCTATGGTCCTGCTTGGTTTTGGTGTTGTTTTTTTTTCTCATTTTTATTCCACTTCCTGTGGTTGTTGTTGTTCTTGTCATTGTTGTTTTTCTTAGCTGTTATTTGTTTCTATACTCGTCTTTATTTTGTATACTCTCTTCTTTGATATATTTGTGGTTTATCCTCTTTATCAAAAAAATAAATAAAAGAGAGCGGGAAGGCGATGATGACGATGAGTCAACGACCTGTTGCCAAATGAAATGGTCCGTTTTCCCGGTCCTACCTTAATATTAATGCTTTATAATAATAATATAAAGTTTACTTCTTATAAAATAAATAAATAAAGTGAGTAGAAAGATTGATGTTTTAAGAAATTAATGATTATTTTTCTTGGACTAATTTTTTTTTAGGTGGATAAACCTAGGAATGTAAGTGAGCTGGCAGGGAATGGGATCCGTGTCCCCTCTTGCTACTGGTAGAGATTTTCCACTCCAAAATTATCCGTGAGAGAAATTCCCATCACTCTCTTGTGAGGGTCCCCGAACTTGATGTTGCAGATGAACTGGCAGGATTAGATTCAAAACAAATCCTAATGCACACCCAAATGAATGGCTTGAACTACTCATCCCAACCAATGGGCTAGTCTGAGATAGAACCCATCAATGATATGGGAATTGATATACCGGTGCGCCATAACCTTAAAAAGCCTAAAATTTTGGACCAATGTGTTTCAAAGGTTGTGGGCCCAAATGCATTGCACCATAACCATGAAAAACCTCCAATTTTGGACCAATGTGTTGCACAGGTTGTGGGCACAAATACAGATCTATCTTCAAATTTGAAAATCATAATCAAGATTCAAGTGGAAGTAACAATATGTTTTTAACTGTTGATGTTATTGAAGATGACCTCTTGGCAATATTATATGTCAAAACTAAACCTCCAAGTGATCATCTCCTCTTGCAGCTTTTTAAATGGCATTGTTTCAAAGGAATATGGTCAATGATTCCCTCTAGATCAGCAAAGAAGAAGGGGGCCATCAGGCACACCTTATCAAGCACTCGAGGCTAGAAAGATAAAGTTTGAGGTTTCAATCACAATTGTCAACCACAACTTGGAAATTTTTGGGTCTCGGGCAGAGGAAGTGAGTGATCTTGGTGAAGATCCGGCCCTCCAAAGCATCAGCTAGATTTCAAAGTTGCCTAGTCACACCCTGAGATTCCTTCCTCAGGAGTGAGGTTATTTGTGTCCCTGCAATTTTCTACTCTATGAATCATGAGCACAACCACCCACCTAGGATGTTGATTAAATTTGATATTTAAAAAGCATATGACACTTTGAGTTGGAATGCAATTCTCGCCACCCTTACTAGAATGAATTTTCCTAATCGTTTGATTTCTTGGATTTATACTTGCATCAGCTCTGCCTCCTTCTCCTTTATCATCAACAAAAAGCCTACTTCTTGGATCTCTTCTTCTAGAGGCCTTAGGAAGGGTGATCCCCTTTCCTCCTACCTTTTCATAATTGTTTCTCAAAATCTTATAGTTATGCTCAAATTTGCTTTGAGAAATAATATGATTTCTGGGTTCAATGTTAATTTAAGAAGATATTTCAATCATCTAATGTATGCTGATGATTTAATCCTAATCTCCCAAGCCTCTAGAAAAACTACCAGGAACAATAATTTTTGCTTTTCCATATATGAGAAGTTAACTGGTCAACGTGCTAATAAGCCTAAGTTTGAGATTTGTTTTCCTGATCGGTTCAACAGAAGGTTAAGCCGTAGTATTAGCAACATCCTCAGGTTCAAAGATGGATCCTTTCCCATAAATTACCTTGGGATTCTTATTTCTCTTACGAGATTGGCCATTTCTCAATTCAACTTTATGCTTAACAAAGTGGCCAAAATATCTACAACTGGAATCATTCTAGAATCTCTCCTGCTGGGAAAACTAAGTCATCAATTCCTCTATTCTCTCTATACCTCTTTAGTACCACTCTGTTTACCCTGTCCTAGACACTGTTTTGGATGGCATTGCTAAACTAGCTAGGAAATTCTTCTGGACAAAGGGTGGCGATGGAAAAGGTATTCACTCAGTTGCTTGGCTGAATATTACACTTGATCACACTGAGGGGGTGGGGGCTCTCAATCAGAAATTTTAAGCATGCTAGGCTTCCTTTAATGGCCAAGAATGTCTTTAATTATCTCAATGTTCAAAATATTTTGTGAGTTGAAATTCTTATCTTAAAATATGGCAAGATTAACTTCTGGATAGATTCTATTCTTTCAAATTGCTCTTGGTTCTTCCGAGGTATGTGCAAAATGGCAAATCTCTTAAAGCCTAATATTTGGTTAAATACTATAAATCTGGACTCTACTTCCTTCATGTATGATCCTTGGTATTTTGAGATCCCTTTGGCTTTCAAGCCTACCTATTTATATATGGAGATCTATTTGCATTTTGTTAGGCTTTTTGATATTCCAGTGGATGTTCATTAAAATCTCCATGAACTTTACAATTTGTTCTCCTAGATCACTTGTGTCATCTTCATGGGACCCTAGGAATTCAAGACTCCACTTTATCTCGTTGAGTGAGTCTTCATTATTTTAGGTATTGTATTGACCCAAAAAAGAAACATATGATTAATTTTGAACATAATTGATATGGATAAGTGAAACATTGTATTAGAAATGTGATCATTTTTCTCTAAATAAATATTCTACATAATTAATCTTAACACTAGATCCCATGTCTCTTTAAGGGTTTCAAAGGAGGTTAATTCTCCATGGGACGAAAAGTTCCCCTTGGGCGATTAGAGCTAATGGAGTCAAAAAGACCCATATAGTGGTTTCATATTTACGAGATGAAGGTGCATTGGAGGAGGAAGTAGTCCACCAATTTGATCTCCTTGTGGCAAAGAATACAAGTTTTTATTGGGAGTTTATAACATCTTCTAGCCACAAAGTTCTCTAGCATGAGGATTTTGTTATCTCAAGTGAACCACATAATTATGTGGCAAAAATACATTTTTAGCGGCTAATATAAAAAACCTGCCGCTATAGAGATTTATAGCGATAAATTTATAAATTTGCCGCTAAATTTAGTTGCTATAGAGCAACTTTCTTGTAGTGTAAAAAGTATTTACTTTTTAAGGACGACAGAACTTCCAAATTGGAGATGCTATGTGAAAACACTTGCCTGTTTTCACATAGGAATTTATAGGAGGATTTGGCAATAAACACCCTGTTTGGGTTGAGCCACCATCGCTTAGAATCACAACCATCCGATGAGGACACTGAGATTCTTGAACTTATCTCCAAAATAGTACGGTTAGGATGTTAGAGGAAGGCCAGTGAGGGAGCACCAGAAAACTTTTGACTGTTCCCATCACTTGCCAAGTATTCTTGAATGCCTCCGGCCAAAAGTACATGGTTGCGCATCCATTAATCCATCTATCCCACTACAATAGAGTGCCGGTGCCATCCCAATTAAAAGGGGTGGTGCATGCCTGAGAAACAAGGAGCCTGCACAAAATTTCTCTACAAAAGAAAAATATCCTTGAGGGGTTTTGGAACAGGTTCCAATGAGAACCATTTTGAAATAATTGAACTGAATGATACTAGAGCCACACTAGTCCATCTCTGTCAAGATGTTCCATCACCATTTACCAAGCAGTGCATGATTGAAGCCTGAATGTTTAATGTACTCCATCCAACTTGTTCTTTAGGTTTAGAGAAACACTTCTAGCAAATAAATATGCACCTAGGTTTATCAATGTCGGCCCAAACCATAGAAGTCCCTGCATAAATGATTGATCTCCTTGACCACCCAACTTGGTAGTTTGATCGATATATTTATTGCATATGCTACATTAAAATAATATTACTGCAATTTTAGTCAAGTTCTTTTTATTTCAACTTCTTATACATCCCAAACGATTTATAAAACTCCAAACAATACATTACAGAAAAGTTTAATCCAAATCCCCAACCAAATGAACGCAATAACACAGCCTTTTGTCAAAAGCAGAAAACACAAAGAAATAGAAGAAATTAACCATCACCAACCAACACCATCAGAAATTTGAAACAATACACAAACAACCAAACCAAACCACAAACAGACCACAACCAGAAATCTGAAAGTTACTCATGGATTGCCTCCATTTACAAGCAATCCAATTCTTTCATAGGTCAAGGGACCAATCAGCGCAGTCTTCATAATCTTTGGACATGATCTGAGTTCAAGATATTCCAGAGATGGCCACTCCCACGCCGCCGTCTGTGTCACTAAGGCTGTGAGTTCAGGCAAGCTTATTAACAAAAGCTTCTTCAACAGAGGAAACAAGCAGTCATCAACTTGTTTTTTTTCTTCAGAAACCACAATTCTCTCCAATGCAGCACAGTCTTCAACATGTAGTTCTTCCAAATGTTGCATTCCACCTGCTTGTTTCAACAAGAAGATATATGTCAGTTTTGGACAAGAAACAACATGCAGAACTCGTAAGCTGTTGAAGATTCCAAGGCCTTGCAAGGTTGTTGATGATGATGATAGTTTCTCCTTATCCTCCACCATCCCAATGATGTATGGGAACAATTGCAGCATCTCAGGACACTCTTTGACAGTGAGCTTCTTCAACTGATTCATTCTTGTCCACAGTTTGCATGGCAAGAGGCTTCTCAGATTGGGGCAACTCATCACTGACATGTCTCTCAGTTTGTCAAAAGCTCCTTCTGGCAACGACTGATCATCACCCAACTCAATCAGATTTTTCCAGCCATCAACTCTGAGGTGCTTTAAGTTTGAGAACAAACTTGCTGGGAAGTCTGTATCACTGCTGGATTGTGAAAGCAGTGTGGTCTCCTCACAGTCAAACAACTCCAAGCTTGTTGTTCTATCAAGCAGCACCTTCACCCACCCAGCCAAACCCTTGGTTTTTGTCAGGTGTAGTGTTTTTCCATGCCTACTCAAAGGATTGGAATGTTGGCGAATGCGAGGAACAAAACAGATACAGAAGTTTGTGAGCTTAGCCCACAATTGTGATGATCCCAAGTCTTGAGATAAGCTGGCTGAATCTTCCACATGAACAAACAGATGTGTCAGTCGTGTCAATCTTGCAAGTTCTCCGAATTCCACATCAAAGTTATCCATGAACAATTGTTCCTAAATTGCCCAATTTTATCAGTATATTTATGTAAAGCACTCTGTGACTGCTCTGCCTTGTAAGGGAACACGGACAAGATGAGATGCAAGAGACTTACTGGTAGAATAAGCTGCAGTTAAATCTAAGCATCTCAGGTGGATCAAAGCTGCAGCTTCTCTTGGGAGAGAAAGACAGTTGAGTTCTTCCCAAATTCAATATCTCAAGCTTTTTAAGTTCTCTGATTCGGGATACATCTTTCAAGCTCTGGCAGCACTCAAGGTTCAGTGTTTTGAGATTAGTAAGGCAAAGAGACAGACTTTGGAAGTGATGAAATATTGGTAAAAACTCAGGTCTAGAACAAGCAGAGATCCCATTTGTGAGAAGAACTGATCAAGGGATCCTTGATATTCTATTATGGCTGAGTATCAATGTCTGGAGTTTGGGGCAGTCCTATCCTTATCAGGAAGTTCAGCAATCTCGTTTCTCATCAGTGAAAGCCGACGACATTCTTGTAGTTGTTGAGTGTGAGGCCACTGGATCAAATTCACTCCGGACTGCACATGAAAACCTTGCTCTCTTTGAAATCCAGATTGCTACATCTCTCACACATCATGCATTTTTCACATGCCTTTCTTTCTGGCTCTCAAAGTAAATTAGAACCTTTCAGAATATCTGTCGAAAGCCTCGGACTCTGCTCTGTAGCCAAATCCATAGTATCAGCACCATCTATCAGCATAGCCCTTCTCCACCATGAGCCTCATCAACTCTATCTCATCAATGTCATGATCTTCAGGAAGACACAGCAGAGCCAAAGAAGCACAACTTCACTGCATGACTCTCTAAAAACTTGTAACTGAGTTCAATGGATTGATATACTTGTTTGCTCACATTAGGAAGATCCAACATAACTGACTTCCCTTAATGTGGTTTAGTGCCACAGTCCATATTTCAGGGTCCTTCCCTTTTCAATACAGTACCAAGGATTGCAGAACTGGTAGCAAACCCTCCACACTCTTTAGAACACATCCATTTACGTTCTTTGCTTATCATAGGAGACTCTATAAGATCCCTGCTCTGCTCTTGAACAAAAACCATGACTCTCCATCATTTAATGGCTTCATTTCAACTGTCTTTTGACACTGAATTTGCTCACAACTGTCTCTGCTTCTTGTTGTCACTGCCCTTTGCAATTATCTTTCTGACTGATTCTTATCTTTGTATAGCTCCAACTTCTCCGTCACATCATCCAATATTATCAGAATTCTTCCGGATTTTCCTAACCTTTCATCGATTCTCATCAGCCCTTACTTCTTCACTCTCTTCATCCAGCCTCAATCCTAAACGCTCTGCTATTTCATTCTGAGATACTCTTGATATTTGGATTTTCGAGATACTCATCACCATCACAACCTCATTGAACAACTTCTCATTCTTTGCTCTCTTCGCCACTTCTTTAATCAGTGTTGTCTTTCCCACTCCACCCATACCACAAACCCCAACAATGTGCACATGTTCATCCTCCAAAGCATTCAAGACTTGATCCATATATGATCTTGTTGAATCAAAAAAATGATATAGTTCTCATTAATTAGCATGGAATCAATGCGTGGAGGGAGGCAGCTATGTGCAACTCTGTCAAACTGCTATTCCTTATAAGATCTTCAATGGTTTTGTCTCTTTTTCTGTTGCATCTTTTACCCAGCTGACGCGCTAAAGCGAACAACAGGGGATGCAGTCTAGTAATCCTTTCTTTTGTGTCTTGAACTCTTTCAATATTCTTCCTCTTCTTCACAATCTCAACATTAAACAACCATTTTGAACTTCGCGAGTGATTTCTTCCAGCCTTTGATTTACTGCAGCTACATCTTGTTGAATATCTCCCTCTTGACATCCAGTTCCACTGCTCTGTAGTTTCTGTGCTTTGTGTAGATAACCACATTTCCCGTTTAATGCGCACCCATAAGCTCTAGATTATAGTTTCTACCAACGTTGGTTAAAGAGATCCATTTTGCTGCAGTTAAGCAGGGTGTAGTCAAGATTTGTTCTACTATATATAAATGACATCCTGATTTTATTAAATAGCATACAGTAGCTCGGCGGCGAGCAACAGTGAGAAAAGCAAATGAAAGATATCGTCGCGGTGGTGTAATGAATACTGGCCGGAAATAATGAGGAGAACAACAGTGAGACCCGCAGTAGTGTGAGGCCAAGTGCGAGGAAATGACGAGAGGTCGCTCTGACTCTGCCTCACTTGAGTTCTCTACTGCCTAGTCGTAAATTTTATTCTATTTAGTAAATTGGTAAAAGAATCGATAAACAAATAAATAAATTGAAGTTTGCTATTCATTTATTTAGATAAAAATAGAAAAATAACTGTTTTGTTAAAAATAAAAATTACATAATTACATTATATCATATAACATTAACGATAGGAGGATATCGGAAGGAATGGAGAATAAAAGTATATATGAAAAATATATTAGAGACAATTATAAAGGGACGTTCACACTTCTACCATTAATAAAAGTGAGTTGACATGAGGCATCAACGACAAAATAGAGGTGGCAATCACGACAATCATTGGAGGATGGATCATCAAGATTAACACTGGTAGTGATAGTCAAAGAATCTAGAATCTCTATGAGGATAACATGGGGAGGATACATGAAAACATAATAGGCACAATTATAAAAGGAAGTTTACACTTCTACGAGAGGTGAAAGTGAGACCATCATAGTATATAGGGGTGAGAAATGAGCCGGGTCTTGGAGCAGTTTTTAAGCCGGATCCGAGATTGTCAGATTTCGGATCGGCAAAAGGTGACTGTCAGTGGGGTTTTAAGCGGATACTAAAAAGTCAGTGCTCGGTTTTAGTAGGATCGGATGTCGAATATGGGATCCAGGATTAAGTTCAGTCTCAATGGATATATACTGTCGTCAGCGTTCGTGACAAATATGAGGAAACTTGTAGCTTTATAAAGAGGATTAAGCGCTTCATTTATTCTCCACATTCATAATAAAGAGTTTCACGATCTTAGACATAAAGATTTGAATATTTCCTTTTTACTTTTACCCCAACCCTATAAGGTTTAAATTTATTAATATGTATATATATAATAATGTAACTATATAAGTAACTCTTTTAAGTATTTAAGCGAGTTTTAATTTCTACTTCGTCCTTATAAAATTTTAAATTTATTAATATATATATAATAAATTTAAATTTTATATAGTCCTATAAAAGAAAAGAAAAATATCTTAGAGTTTAAATGAGGATTTGGAGAAATGAAACTAAAGGAGTTTAAACTGATTTGGTTTTCTTTACTTTAAACTCCTTAGATTTAAATTTATTATATCTAATGTAACTATATCTAATTATATATATAGAAATGAATATATTAAAAGCCGGATCGGATTAGGATACCCACGTTTTAATTTCTCCAGGCAAATATCGATCCGGTTTCACGCCAAAATTCGGTCCAGAGTACCCTCTCTTTCGGGATCGGGTAAAACCCGGATCTCGGATCGCAGTGCTCGCCCTAATAGTATAAAAGAAGTTTACATTTCTACCAAAGTGAGAGACCATCACGGCCGAGATAGTAGATAAATGCGGCGGATCCAAAATCGTTTGGATCGCGGTCAATATCAGCGATGTTGTAGATATATTGTAGAATGTGATACAAAACACGGTAATAATATTATTCATTCCACTACTCGAGGATCGTTTTGTGGAAGATGTTATCTCTAGCTACCTTGCGTTGGATGATAAAGAGATTTATTGGTTCAGTTTAGTTCTGCAGAGCTTATCGTCATGTGTCTGCGCATGTAGGTAAGACTACAATGTCATCATGTGGAGTATGATCAAGTTAATGAAATCTACAGATGGTCGATATAGACTATTATAATTAGAAGTCTGTGACTCGATACGCAGGTAACGGCTGATAATTTTTGCTTGAGACTTTACATAAATAGGCATAAAGGTAGAGATGACAATCAAGAGACAGTAATCATTGCAGGAGTGGGTGGATCATCCAGGATTGAGAAGTAACACCAATAATGACAAGAGAGATGATCTCATCTGCTTTAGCATCTGGAACCAATCTAAGATATAGGATCTCTGGCATGTTATTCCTACGCTCAAGCCTATTTCATTTGGTGATATCTATTCCTTGAATTTGGGGAAAACACACACATGTAGAACTAATTTTAAGGGTATAAAGTAATTTGTTATTCTTCATGGAAGGAGAGACAAGCAAAGAGCAAGAGTACTATGGAGTCAAAGTCGTTACTTTACTATATGTGTCATGGTTTATTCTCTCCCATTTATTTGGTTATTAAAAGATTTTATTCTATTCATTCAGAAGCATTCTATTCGATTATTTCAAAGGAATTAGGTAATAGATAATAATAATATTAATATTATTTTTATATCAAATGGATAGAGCTATTGTTTTATTTAAAAGTAAGAGAATCCATATACCGAGTATTCACCAGGATGAAGTGGTCACGTCCCGAAACAAGAAACTTTAGCTCGGGTACGAAAAGCTGGTCACATCAGGCTTCGATTTGTATCAGTTTGATCGGCTCAATTTTAATTTGATTTCAGGTGGGTAGTAAATCATTAGGATCAACCTCGAAATGTATGATGATGAAACTTTTTCGATAACATCAGACACCTCTAATAGACTTAGTATGTCATGAAGACTAATTCGGATTTTGCAGACAACCATTATAATCGAGTGGGGTTGAAATCATTAATTTATCACCGGTGAAATCAAATTAAAAGTTTAGTGATTAAATTGATACAAATTGAAATTTGGTGATCGAAGTGAAAAGTAGGCCAAAGATTTGAAGCGATCTAGCATTACTAGCTGATATCCTACATAAAGATAGTGACAGTAGGGAATGTCGCCTTGCGATAATAAAACACATATAATAGAGACGGTGTATGAGGAAAGAGACCACAATTATGCCATGAGATGAAAGTGAGACCAACATAAGAATACTGCCAACATGCAAGCAGGGGTGGCACTCGACGAGAAATTAATGAAAAGGTGAATCCATAAAGTCCTAAATAACACTAAGTGATGACTAGGGGTGCTAGCCGGAAGTAGATTTTTGGCGGGGATACTAAAATTATGATTTTTCTCAATTTGGATCTAATGCTTACGATTTGAGATCGAAACAGTGATTGTCGACGTCGAAATTTGTTTCTGCAGGGGTGGTTGCTCGAAAGATTCTAGTGCTATGATGTAGATGTTGTAAATTCTACCTTCGAGGGACCTCATGCGCATTGTTGCCAATTTGGCCCATTTACTAACAAAAATTTTCAACATCGGATCATTAAAACAAGTAGTTTTCGGTGATCACCAATAAAATAAAATTAAAATTAAGTAATCAATTTTGATTTCAAATTCAGAAATTTAGACCCCAAAATAAAAAAAAAGTCTTGAGTGTCATTTCAAAAAATTTACCCAATGCTAGCAAAGGACCACATTTCACAGGACCCTAACATCTCTAATTTGTATTTCTTTTACTCATCTCTCTCTGTATACATATATATATATATATATATATATAATGTATATAAGGAAAAATGTAAGGATAAAATTTTTTGTAATTTATTATTATTATTATTAAAGCAACAAAAGCGGCTGTAAATGCCTATCGTGAGTTAATGTTTGAACCACGTAAAGTGTGCTTAGCAGGGTCTGTTGTCAGCGCAGTGAGTTAATTCTCAATGACAATTTAAATATATACTCAGCACATCACGAGGATAGCCTTAAACCAAGGTGGCTTGGCACTTAATTTTTTATTTAAAACAATGCTGTTACACCATATTTATAATTTTTTAAAATATTAGGATTTTACTTTCTAGCTACTTAAGAATAATAATGGAATTATTTATGCCATTTTAGTTTCCCAGCTTTGTGATCCCTTAAATTAGATTGTTTCTCTCTTGGGTTATGAATTGATCTTAGCAATCTAAATTTGATGGAAGAAGGCATACCCTAACAAAGTTTATTAAAAATGTTAAAATATAAAATGAGAGAAAATTCACAATCTAGAAATCAATGATATGGTAAACCAACTAAAAATTAGTTATAAAACCAAATCAAAATTTCAACTTACAATTATTTTTGGCTGCCAAATTAATTTATGATTACAACATTTTTTACTAAAATATATAGTATTTTCTAAATACCATATAATACAAAATACTTCCAAATAAACATGGTTACTTCAATTTATTGGGTTTGAAATCCTGATAATCAACTACAACAAAGTGCAATTACAACTCTAATTGCATACCAAATCCAGCTTTCAGTGATATGTAGCATGAGCAAAAGAAATAGCAAGAACAAAGTACTCTTCCATACTTAATTGCAATTTACAATATAATTGGCTTCCACTGGAGCAATGATTAAATTGTATGTACCTGATTATACGAACTGGGTTATTGATGCTAGGAGGTAAGCGTGGGGAGACAGTAGCGGCACGATGGATTTAAACATATATAAGGCATAATATTTCACAAGATATCAATCTCTTCCAACCTCTAGCCACCAGAGCAGCCTTCCTCTTTATTTCTAACTAATAAAATAATCATATATAAAAGCTAAATGAATAGTACAAAACTACATGACCTTTGCCTTGGCCTTTAAAAGTATGTAGTTGCAGAATATTTCTAAATTAAAGTGAAGTCCAGCCTGCAAAGAGAGGAAAGTGCTCCAATTGAAACTTTAATCAATTCAAGCTTCTGATCACCAGAAATTGCTAATAAATCCACTTTACACCATAATTGAAACTTGCATAACACAACAATCAAAAGGAAAAGATGGAAACAGGCATCATATATCAAAGCAGACCTTGTTTTGATTCATGGACACTGACAAAGGTTCCACATATTTCATTTAGATAACCAAGTATCATATATATACATTTCTTGTCTAGCAATGCATGTG
>NC_052485.1:1983102-2002763 GCF_009730915.1 Dioscorea cayenensis subsp. rotundata | reverse complement strand
GCTTGGTCCCTTGACATCTGAAAGAATTGGATTGCTTGTAAATGGAGGCAATCTTGATCTTTATGAGTGACTGTCACTCTGGTTGTGTTTAGTTTGGTTCGGTTCTGTTTATTTATTGTTTCAAATTTCTGCTGGTGTTGGACTGCAGATAGTTAATTTGTTGTGTTTGTTTGTATTTTGATGCTTTTGATAAAAAAGGTTGTTGTTATTGCTTCTATTTATTTGGGATTTGAATTAAACTCTATTGTAATGTATTGTGTGGAATTTTATAAATTATTTGGGACTAATAAGATATTGAAATAAAATAAATTTGACTAAAATTGCTGCGGTATCGAGGTTACACTGTATTAGTTTATACATTATAAACTAAAATCGGAGAAGGTAATTAGATATACAAATTATAACTATAGACAATTGCAGCCAGGACTAATGCTTCTAGACTTGGATGGGCTACAACAGCTACAGATACTAAAATAAACATTCCTATGCCTACCAAACTTAAAAAGGTTGTAATACTCCGCTAATTTAGAAAAAATAAAAAAGTGAATAAGGCATGAGGCTAGTTTACATATCTGTTACAGTGCAGTAAAAATCAAAGAACCAAACAAAGTACACAATTAATTTTACCTTAAAACCAGTTAACAATAAGATTCAGTAGTAATCTTTCTCACAAAACAACAACCAGAGAAAAATACTCCATAAAACTCCTTTCCATAAAACACCATTTAACATTCTAGATCTAGTGCCCTATAATTAGAGGACACCAGTTCATAGATGACATCGCTTTCAGCCCTCAAATACAGCATTGGTTTTTTAAGACATGAGCGCAAGAAAACATTGGCATATTATTCTACATTCATGTGGAAGATAATCATCAGATGAGCCGAGAAACACCACTCCCTGTTTTTTTTTTTTTAAAAAGGAACTTCTCAACCAGAGAAACTAAAGCTATATTAAAATAAAGGAAGGCAAGAAAGAACTACACACTAAGAACACAAAAAGCTGAATTAAAAAACAAAACCAAACTCTAACATGGATCTCATGATCCAGAAAGGGAGATCCCTCCCAAACAGAAACAAATTGAGATGACGATGCTTGAAACCCAGCGAAGCAAGGTTAGCAGCGGGGACTCCCCAAAGATCAGGGATCAAGTGAATTTTGGGTTGATTACTGATGTCAAGAAGAAACTTCACGTTATCAATCTGAGGTTGGAAACACCAAATAGTGGTATGATCAGAGGCAGACAGGAACTCAGCAATGTTTGCCTGGGCACAAAAGATGTGCTTAACGGTGATGTGCCGGTTGACCGCAATCTGGAGAGCCACTTCAAGAGCAAGAAGATCATCTGAAGAGTTATCCATCATTCCCTGAGAAAAGCACCCTGCAAGATAGACAACACAATTAGAATTTACGAAGATAAATCCAACGGACCTTACCTGAGTGCTGTGATTGGATATGGCGTGCAAGAAGAGGAAGTGACCATCAGCGCAAGTAAAATTGTTAACGATCAACTTCCTGCCAATAGAATCCGTAGATCCAATGGAGTATTCTCGAATGTGAGCGACGACCTTAGCCACAATTACTGAGAGGTTTGGAAGAATATTCTTGAAGATAACATTGCACCTGCAAACCCAAATAAACCAAGCAGCAGCAGCAATAGTTGCTAAACAATGAAAGGAATGCCGAAACCTGATGAGCCAATGACCAGACAAGAAGCCATCAGGAAAGGCAAAGTGAATGTTCTCCCTGGCACTAAGCTGATTCCAAGCCTCCTGAATTCTAGAACATTGGCACATTAAGTGATTCGTGGTTTCCCGATGGATCCCACAGAAAATGCAAGGATTATCAGGGCTAACATGAATGCTATGAAGGAAAGCATACGTAGACAGCCGACCTCTGAGGCAAATCCAAATAAAATATTTTACTCTTGGAACAACAGGGATATGCCACAGGATTTGCCAGCCAGTCCAACGCTCAGAGGGGGAAACCTGGCAATTTAAATGATGGTAAACCACAGAAGAAATTCTAGCAAAAGAGGATTTAGGGGACCAAATCCAGTGATTACCGGCACCAGATTCAATAGATGTAACCGCAAGATCAGGGATATTGAGATGATTACCAAACAGAACATTGAGATTATGAAAATTCCACTGGTCATTGTGAACAAGATCAGTGAAAAGAAACTAATCAACATTGACATTCATGTTAAGGACCGTAGGCTTAAGGGCCAAGGGAATATCTAAGCGCCAAGGATCCCAAAGAACGGAAGTGCTAGTGGGATCAACAGAATTTATCTTACAATGGTGCTTGATGAATGCAGCAGAATTAAATAAGCCACGGAAGAACTAGGAGCATTTAGCAGGGGCACTATCATGCCAAAAATTAATCTTCTCATACTAGTCTTACAAGATCTCCACCCACACAGTATCATGATTGTTGAGATATTTGAAAATATGTTTGGACATTAAAGAGTGCTTAGCCATAGCCAGATTTCTAATACCTAAGCCCCCCTCAGACTTACCTTTAGTTAAAATATTCCAACCCACATTATGGATGCCCGTTCCATTGCCATTTCGATTCCAAAAGAATTTTCTAACAGCTTTAGAAATCTCAGACAGAATTAAATCAGGAATGGGATAAACAGACAAAGTGTAGACAGGCACAGAGACAAGGACAGAATTAATTAAAATTTCTTTAGCAGCTGGAGTAAGATGAAATTTAGCAATTTCTTTAGCAGCCGGAGTAAGATGAAATTTAGCCCAAATGTTAGTTAATCTCTTGACATTGTTAATCATTGGCCAAAAAGTTTGCGAGGCAATGCGCTTAGGGGAGATAAGAACACCTAAGTACTTAAAAGGAAAACAGGCTTGATTGAGATTCAAAATTGAGCAAATCCTTTTAAGAACGTGTTTGTTAAACCAGGACGAGAAGTAAACTTGAGATTTGACGAGATTCGGGCGCTGCCCCGAGATTCTAGAATAAAAGGACAAACAAAGTTGAATGTTTCTGGCGACTCTACGCGAGGCATGAGTAATCAAAATCAAATCATCCGCATACATAAGGTGGTTAAAATTATGCCTCAAATTGGAATTAAATCCAGGGATTAAATTGTTTTGAAGATTAGAATTAAGCAGAGTCGTGAGAGTTTGAAAGACCAAAATGAATAAATAAGAAGATATAGGATCTCCCTGGCGAACTCCACGAGAGGAGAGGAACCAAGTTGTAGGGCTACCATTAATAATCAAAGAGAACGAACAAGATTGACGACATGACGAGATCCAAGAAATCCAACCCGAAGGAAAATTCATTTTAGACAGAATGGCAAGAATTGCACTCCAGTTCAAAGTGTCGTAAGCCTTCTCGATATCTAATTTTATGATCATCCTAGGGGGCTAAGAGTATCATTTTCAACAGAATGGATGACTTCTTGCACAGTTATAATGTTATCAAACGAACAACGATCAGCCACAAACCCAACCTGCTCCTGACCGATGAGCTTAGGAATGACTTTTTTTAAACGATTGGCAAGAATTTTAGAAATAAATTTAAAACAAACATTACAGAGGGAGATCGGACGGAAATCAAAAACCAAAACCGGATTATGTTTTTTCGGAATGAGAACAATAAAAGTTTTACCCCAAGAAAGGGGCATAAAAGAGTTTTGGAAAAAGTAATTAATAACTGCGAAGAGGTGATCTCCAATGATTGGCCAAAAAGTCCGATAAAACTCAACGTTAAAGCCATCATGGCCAGGAGACTTACCTGGAGGAAGATCAGGGAGAGTGGAGTATACTTCCTCTATAGTAACATCACAAATGAGTTGAGAACAATCCGAATCAGCCAATTGAGGAAGATCGAAATGAAGCGCGTCCGCAATGTTCGGGAAGGTATCAGAAGCCCCATTCCAGAGATTTTGATAAAAAAGCAAAAAAGCATGTTCAATATCCGAAGGGTCCTGAAGAACATTACCATCAGGATTAGAAATCTGAGAAATAAAGTTAGAATGCTTGCGAATGCGGGAAATGGCATGAAAGAAACGAGTGTTTTTGTCATCGTCCTTGATCCACTGTAAGCGAGCACGTTGAGCCCACTTAATGCCACTCTGCCGTTGTAAAGCAGAAAGCTTTGCATACCGATCCACCAAAGTATTATGAATATTGGGGTCAGAATCCGACATCTCCAAGACGCTGATCTCAGTTTCGGTATTCAATATGGCAGCATCAATGTTATTAAGAACGGAAGAATGCCAGAGATTAAGATTTTTGCGAGTACGAACAAGGAAGTGGGTGAAAGCATGCATGGGGTTACCGTGCGGAGAGAAGAACCAAGCGTTTCTAACCGAGTTATGACAACCCAAATGATCGAACCAAAAATTTTCAAAACGGAAAATGCTCTTCTTGTGATTAAAGTGGAAACTGGAAGAGAGAAGAAGAGGAGAATGGTCCGAAAAGGAGCGGTTGAGATGCGTAAGCTTATAGGATTTAAAGATATTGTTCCACTCAATGTTCACCAGACAACGATCAAGTATGGCCTAGCGACGAGCTGGGCCAAACTGATTGTTGCACCAGGTGTAAGGGGAACCAACAAACTTTAAATCCAAAAAGTTATTGCTATCAATAAAATCAGCGAAAAATCGGGATTTACGGTTATAGAAAGAGAAAGGACACCCCCCCTGTGCTCATTCCTGGCAATAACAGAGTTGAAATCTCCCAAAATAAGCCAAGGGAGCACAAGGTGGGCTAGCTTAGACAACTCATGCCAAAGAGAATGCTGATACCAACAACGGGTGAAATTATAAACGACAGAAATAATGAAATTTTTGGAAAAAGAAGTAGAAACCACAATGTGAAGGGCACGACGAGATACAGCAATGGGAAAGACCTTACCGATGATGGGATTCCAAATAGTGATAATACCTCCAGAATAGCCCTCGGCAAGGATGGCCGCCCAACCCCAATGCTTAGGAAGTTTGCTATGAAAACGATCCAGCCGATCGGCATTAGCCCGAGTTTCCATGAGACAGACAATAAGAGGCTTGAACTTTTTGATGAATCTGAAAACTCGAGCAGAAGTATCCCTGGCGGAGATACCCCTGTTTTTGGAACATTGCCTTAATGAAAAGAAAGCAACATATGCATCAATCCCAAATGCCATTCATGCTATACTCAATGATGAAGTAAAAATCTTGCAGTCTTGGCAGCAAATAAACCCTGCATTTCAGCTAAGCAACAATTCATCCCTGTTTTTGCAATATTGCCTTATTGAAAAGAAAGCAAGATGTGCATCAATCCCAAATGCCATTCGTGCTATACTCAATGATGGGGTAAAAATCTTGCAGTCTTGGCAGCAAATAAACCCTGCATTTCAGCTAAGCAACAATTCATCCCATCAAGTGGGGAACACTCCAATGAAACTAATGAAGAATATCAAGCAATGTGCTTGGTCATCATTCATTGTCTTGTTTAAGAATAAGAATCAACTTTATTTTTGCCAGCACCATGTGCTACTATTCAAATATTCTAGCTAGAGAAATTGTCAATTTTCAAACCTTGGAGGCAACATTACCCAACACTTTCATCACTTCAAGATACAAAATGTAAAAGCATAGGAGACCAACATATAGTAATTAAGACACCTATGGTCATTTTAGTTCGCCCACTGCTCTTGTGAAAACTTCACTTGGTTCTTTCAAAGATGCTAAGTTCAAGAACTACTGCTGCATTTAATAATCAAACCACATAAACAAAACAACAAATGCAATACATAACTAGGAATACTTTCTGTGATTCAGATAGCAATGAGAAAACTATCAAATTCCATACAGGATGAGGCCCGGAAAGCACAAATCTTGTACTGTATTTGATGGGCAAATTCCAAATCAGTAAATAGATACTAGGTAAAATCCATTTTCCAAAAACAATGGCAAGCATTTCTACCATTTGATTTCGGCAATCAAATTATACATCAAAAGGCAAAACTCATCAAAGTTAAGTATGACAACTTATATAAGGATTTTACCAGTTCCAATGCTTCCAGCAAAAACATCAAGTAGCACAAGTTGTTCTCCACAAACTACTGTGGCAAACCTTCTTCCACCTCCTTCCACATGTCAGCTTTGCTTGAGAACTTCTCCTTCACTTTCTCCATAATCTCCCTTGCCTCCTCCACCTTAGATTTGCTCACAAGCCCATCCACAAGCATCTTCATCGTCTTGAATCATGGAAACCAATCCCTCTTCATACTCTCCTTACACATGTCCAATGCCGCATCAAAATCCTCTCCCAAAGAAAGATAATGCATCAATGTGAAATAACAGCTGCTATCAGGGGTGCACCCCTGGCTTATCATTTCTTTGTAGAGCTTCTTGGATTCCTCCAAATCCCCCTCCTTTGCAAAACCATATATCATGTGTCCAAAAGTCACCCAATTTGGCTTCATCCCATTTCGAATCATCTGCTTAAACAATTCCTTTGCCTCGGCCGCCTTCCCCAGCTTACAAAGCCCATGAATCCTGACATTGTATATGCTCAGCACTCCTGGATGGGAATCATTCTTCTTCATCAGCTGCAGTACCTTAGGAACATCATCAAAGCGCTGGTCTTTGTACAGGCCGGAGAGCCAGTGGGTGAAAGTGGTGAGATTGGGCTTGATCTTCTTCCGGAGCATTTCGTCGAGCAGTGAGAAGACAGAGCGAGAGTAGCCTGATTCACAGAACGACTTGATAATGGTGTTATAGGTTTCAAGATTGGGCGTGATGTTGTACTGAACGGGGAAGTCCCGGAAGATACGGGAGGCTTCCGGGTGGTTGCCGGCGAGGATGCAGGCGAAGAGGAGGGAGTTGAGGTGGCGAACAGTGCGGGATGGGATGGATGTGAACACATGGAGGGCATCGTCGAGGAGTTCTCCTTGGCCGTAGAGGACGATAGCATGGGCTAGAGAGCGAGGGGATTTGGGGAGGCCATCGATAAGGGAACGAAGGGTGGGCGCGGATTCTGGTTTCTTTGAGAGGGATGAGACAGCGACAGAGAGAGCCAGGCGATCGATATGGGTGGTCGGAGAAAGGGCGGCAGCACGGCAAATGGAGAGAATGTGGTCAGAGGAGAGGGCCAGAGAGGAGCGAAGAAGGGAGAGCGCTGCCCGTGATTTCTGGTATGAGGTTAGGATGGCAGAGGGATCGGAAGGGTTGTGAATGGCAGCGGCAGAGGTGGACAGCCGGAGGGGGACAAGGTGGTGAAGCGTAGCCACGGCGGAGGGTCTGAGGGGTTGTTAGGGTTTTGGAGATGGAGCTTTGAGAGAGGGAGGAGTACGATGTTGATCATGGTCTTGGATTCGGGTCGGATCTCGTGTGGATCCGAAACAATCCGATAACCTTGTTTTTTACCTTTATTTAAGGAAAGAAAGAGTCCTTGAAAAGTTTATATTTCCATTTAAAAAAAAAAAAAAATCTTTCATTTGTTTTTCATATAACTGCTTGTAGAAATTTTTAAAATTCGGAATGATTTGGAATAATTTTTTTTTTACTGGTGAGAAGTACTTGAGATCATTAAAAAAAATATTATTTTATTTTTGTCATTTTATACATATGTACCAAAAACAATATTGAAAGAGATCTTTCTTCTGGAATGAAATATTGAATTGCCTTCCAACTTTTCAGGCTCTACTAAATCCGTAATTAGGGATAATACAACTATTCTATTATGGTGAGATTAATAGATCAATGAAAGCGTTTCAATGTATCTTTTTTGGCTAAAGGTGTTTAATTTCACTTAGAACCCAATGGGTATTGTTAGAAACTTGATATCTTGTATTTTGCCAAACTTGCCTCTATGTCGACTTAATTATTTTCAGAGTTAGCTCAAGGCTTTCGGCGCCCTTGTTAGATAAAGAATTCAATCTTCTAAGTAATTGAGGCTAAAGGTGCCAAATCACACTGCATATTTTGTAAGAAATATGGCCCATAAAAACCAATATTTTTGTTTAATTAGCATTGGATGATAAAATTCTCATTTTCCAAAATCTCATGGTGAGAAGACGCTATGAACTTTCAATCTCTACCTCATTTTTTGTCATGTGTAATCAAATTTGTGGATAACCAGCTGATTTTTCTCTACCCTACTACAAAGCATGCTTTGTGAGTGTCATTTTAGGCTCTCTCTCAATTTCCAAACACCCAGGGGACTCTCAGATCCTTGGAGGCTTAACCTCCAAGAATCACATAAGTCATGTGGAGTTAATATCCAAAATTATTCTTTAGAACATATGGCCGGAGTAAATTGATGGCATTTTCAATTATAATCCACTTCATGTTTTATCAATCGTTATCATAATTAATCATATATTTCTCATATGTGTCAATAGCTTTTGCATTAAAAAGACTTAAAGTTTAGGGAGCCACTAGCAAAATTAAAAGCGGCCTTGAGTTCCTAAATTCCAAAAGGATGATAAGAGTGATTCTAAGAGTCAGCGTCTAAGCAGAGTACCAGTTGATGTCTTCACATATTTAAGGGTGGTGACAATCTAGAGGCTAGTTCACCTTGAGGCTCATGCTTCCTTGTTGTCTAAACAAGTTAAACTCTATTTAGATGGAAGAGAAAGAAGCAATTCATCTTCATATTGAGTGGAAAACATAATGTTTGAACAAAAGAAGACTTATGAACATTTAGCCTTGCAAGATTGAAGGGGGTATATATATATATATATATATATATCTTCAATTGAAGAACTAGATAAATGTCTGCTGATGCAGCACTTCAGTTATTACAATTACAACTATCTCCAGCTGTCTGTTAATGTGGCATTTCAGTGATTATAGTTATAACTATCTCCAACTCGGTGTAATTATCACAGAATATTCTTATACTTCTTCAGTGTCATTCATTACATCTTTTGTCTGTACTTGTGATTTAGTCGCGGGCCACATTTAGTGGCTTATATGTTGTATGTTTCTTCTGGAGGCAATCTTAATCACAGAGGCCAGCAATCCATGAGTGACTTTCAGATTTTGGTTGTGTTTGCTTATTGTTGTTTGGTTTGGTTTGGTTGTATATTGTTTCAAATTTCTGTTGGTGTTTGGCTGCTGATGGTTAACCTGTTTGTGTTTTGTTGCTTTTAATAAAAAGACTACTCTTTTGTAATAAAAATAATTTGACTAAAATTGCTGTGGTATTAATTTAATGTATCTTATGGAATAAAGGTTTATACATTATAAACTAAATCCGAAGAAGGTAATTACATGTACATACTGAGCCCATTACTTCTTTTTGTTTCAACTAACGCAACATGTTCTTTGCCCATTGGTGAAGTGAAGGCCATATTTTTGCAGCTGATGGGAACCAAGCCCTTGCCTGTTTAGGTCAAGAAATTACTTGGAAAGACAATAAAGTTGGTATTGGCAAAAATCCATGCAAACTGAACTGATTTCCATCAACAGCAATATCACTTGCTTGCGTTTCTCAAGTTTGAAGCATCTTCGAGTTTGTCAACTGGCCAAATTTGACAAGTTGTTGGGTGATGAGCTATTATAGCATGAACAAATCCCATGTATGGGCATAGACAATTGTCCCAGCTTGACCAATTCAATACCATCAAGACTTCAGTGGGTAAGTTAAATACGCAGCTAATTTACTGAAGGGCAAAAAGATTTAAAAGCTAAAAGATGCAGCCAGTTGACATAACTGTCATAGTGAAGTAGAAGTCACAGAATCAATTAAATAACACAAAATTATTATTACCACAAAACAAGTTAACAATAGGATTCAGTAGCAAGCTTTCTCAAGAAACAAGAAGCAGAATAATATACTCCATAAATTAAACTCCATTCCACAAAACACCGTTTAGCATTCTAGATCTAGCTAGTGCCCTCGTTTAATTAGTGAACACCTGTTCATAGATGGCATCGCATTCACCCCTTGAATATATATAGCATTGGTTAATTTGGGGAGTGAATGCAAGAAAAGATTGGCATGGTACTCTCTACATTCATGAAGAAGACAATCGTCAGATGAACCCAAGAGACAACCTTCCAGAAAAACACCACTCCTTGCTTTGCAACATTGCTTTGATAAAAAAAGCCAGGACATGGAACACTTCAATGGAACTAATCAACGAAATCTATCAATGTGCTCTGACATATATCTATCTTCAACTGCTTAGAGTTCTGCAGTCCTTTCGATCTTGTCCAAAACTGACATATATCTTCTTGTTGAAACAAGCTGATGGAATGCAATGCAAAATTCAAAAGAGCTACATGCAGAAGACCAAGCTTCATTAATTTAAGATATTGTGGTTTCTGAAGACGAAGTTGATGAATGCTTGTTTTCTCTGTTGAAGAAGCTTTAGTTAATTAGCTTGCCTGAACTCACTGCATTAGGGACAAAAAGTGGTGTCGTGGGAATAACCATCCCTGGAATATCTTGAACTCAAATCATGTCCAAAGATATTATGCTGACTACGCTGGCTGATTGGTCCCTTGGCCTTTGAAAGAATTGGATTGCTTGTAGATGGAGGCAATCTTGATCACAGAGACAATCCTGCATGAGGGACTTTCAGAAAGGCAATGACCATTGCTTTTCTTGTCCAATCCTAAAGCAAAGGTCAGCATCTGATTCTCCGCCTTGTTTCTTTTGCATTCCTAGCTTACATTCTAAACTTAATCGATAATAAGAGAAGAAGTTAAGAAAGAAAAGAGACTTCTTTAAATTATTTTTGGTTTATTCTTGGAGTGAGAATGAAGAAAAGAAATCTAAAAAAAGATGTTGTGTCATCTCTATTTAAAAACCTTTCATTGCCTTCAATTCTCTCTACGCTGACTATTACCGGATAATAGTGATCAACAGCAGCAGGCACTTGCACAATTAACCAGGTATTTTTCAAGAACCCAATAATTATTAGTTCAATTAATTATGATTTTTGCTTATTTTTGATTATTTTTATTTAAATAATTGTCAAATTATTGATGATAATTAACATGTGAAACCAATGGATTTTAAGTAGCTTATATCTTTTCAAGTTAATTTCTTTTATTATTTTTTTTTTTTGAGAAAAAGTGGATAAACCACATGCATTAAAAAGAAGGATCCAACAGTCAGCCCACCAGAAGTGGGAAAAAAAACAAAAACAGGACAAAGCAAAAAGGACGCAAAAACACGAGATTGGATTGTATCTTCCTATATTTACTATTTAGTCATGCCGGTTATTTTTAGAAGAGTCTCTCTACATCTGGGGTTTTCGTATTTCTGTTTTGATTTTTATGTGTCCATCTTCAATGGACTCTTGTTTTATCATAAAAATTTAATATATATATATATATATACACTAGTGGTTTATCCACTTTTATCAATATATATATTCAACATGATAATATCATAGTTTTAATTGGATTATTTTCCACATAATAATATCATAGTTTTAATAGGATTCCAAGTCGTCTATGGATTTGAACACCTGGGTCTATAACTTTTTTGGGATGTATGTTTTTAGAAAGTAATAGTGGTAGAGTGGCTAGAAATAAGTCATAAGTCATATAACCAAGCAAGCTAAGAAAGTCATGAAAGATTTCCTAGTTTTATGAACCTCTTCTGGTTTTTGTGATTTGAACAACTGGTTACATGGAGAGAGGACATTCAGTTTATGGAGATCTGCGCTTAATTTTGATCCCGAGGCAAGTTTCCTCAATCTTCTTTAGTTCTTTTTGTCTTTTTAATTTTTCATTATGTAGATGAATACAGTGGGTTAAATTTATTGAATCAATTTTATTTAATATAATAATCTTATTATTTTTATCTAATTTATTTTAAATATTGTGGGTTAAATTTAAAAAATAAATAAATAAATAATATCACTTTCCATACAAATTATTATTATTATATATATATATAGTCATGGGCAAGGGGGTGCTTGAGCACACCCTTGCCCCCCCTAAATCCGCCACTGCATGCATATATGTTAGTGTAGAATAGTCTTCACATATGCTTACCGTCGGGGAAAAACAAATAGATACCTTTGCATGAGTGTTTTCTTTCCTTTTGGGCAACTTTTCACTTTTGTTTTTTTTTCCTGAAATTTTGTTTTATATTTTTTTAAATGAATAAATCTCAATAAATCACCATAATTAGTGCACTTTCGTATTTATATGTATATAAGGGGCTCTTGCCACTGATTAGTAAAAAAAAATTAAAATTAAAATAAGTGTAGCATAGGATCCCAACTAAACCTCATGCATTCATCTTGCTTTAAAAAAATTTTCCCTCTTAGTTGTGCATCTTTTTTTCTTTATCTTCATCTTTCTTCAACACTAAGCTTCTCTTTTTTTCCCTTGTGTTCTTTAATTGGTTTAGTTTTTTTCCTAATCATCAAAATTCAAAAATGTCCTTGATTTTTATATCATTTATTTTTAAATTTTTATACGAATCAAAATATAATTTGAATGTTCAATTTTTTTAAATAATAATAGAATCTGAGATAAATTAGAATTATAGAGTTAACTCAAACCTTAAAAGAAAATTTACATAAATAACTATACTAAAGCAAATTGCTTTTAAAAAAACTGGAGCCACGTTAATTCAACAAAAATCAAGAAATACAAACTAATAACAATAGCAGCAATAACATAGACAATTACCTCCCTGACAAAGTACACATGTACTAATCAGTAACTAATTGAATTTTCTAGGGGCCAGGTTTTCCATATCGAGTATTTGATTTAATTACGAGAATAGCATAAGATAGAATTTAAATCATAACCGGCATATGATCTATCAAATTTATTTAATTAAAAAATTATAAAATAAAATATGGCAATTTACTTCCAAGTATATATTTTTTCTAATTAAATGTGGACATGTAGGAACCCTCAAATGGCATTTAATCTTTCGCCTTCTACTTGGAAGAAAAATAAACCATCACCCTATAATAATTCAAATAGTCTCTCATAAAATATAATATAGTTAATGTGGACTATATATATGCATTATTATATTTTTTATATATTTATATATATTATTCTTTTCAAATCATTCAAAGTTCTCCGCTCCAATAAATTTCAATTTTTAGTTATTCTTTTTTATTTTTAATTTATATAATTTAAGTCTTTAAAAAAATTGTGGTTCAACCAACTTTATAAAAAGTCTTTAAAAATTTTTATTCATCCCATTTAGCTTTTGATATTTTTTGCTTGATTTTAATTTTTATTTTTGAAATTTCACCTTTTAGCCAAAGCCAAACAATAGTGCAAAATATCCTTGTGTCTTACAAGTGGGGCTAGGGTTTACATCTTTTGAGAATACCCGCATTGCTCTCTTGGCAAAAGCCAAGAGACAATGCAAAATGTCCTTACGCCTCGAGCAAGTATAGATCGGATTTTGCCCTTGCCAACGTTTGGTGTCTATGATTTTATTATCAAAACTCATGTGCATATAGTATTTATAAGCATTTATACCTACATAAAATATAACAATTAAGTAGCTTTTTGTTGAAGGTATGATATTACCTCAAGAATTTGGATCAAATAATATAGGATTACCTTGTTTAGTTGTTTAAGGTGGAAATATTACATTTTTAAAAATTAACAACTTTCGTAATACTTTTACCTATTCTCTCAGTGGAATGTAATTTTTTTCAACTGTACCCTATTTATTTTACACGTTTGGACTAAAACGAAATTCATTAAATTTTAAAAAATGAGATATTTTTATTTTTTAATTTCAAATTCAAAATATAATACACCATTATCTTTAATTTGATTCTAATTAACTTAGTTTTAATTAAAAAGTGGGTAGCTAAGATATATATAAAAAAAGTCATTGAATGTAAGTTTGCATATATATATATATATATATGGGAAATGGTAATCTAAGTACGCTTGTTTGTTTATATAAGTATTGCACATCTTTTTACTATTTATAATTACCGTACGATACTGAAGAACGTGTTTTGGTACTGTTTTATGATGATCAGTCGTCGAATTTACATCTAACAGCTACTGTGGACATCCCTAGATTACCGGTCCTCTATATATATATATATAATAAGAAATGGTAATCTAAGGACATTCCTAGATTATTGTTCTCTAGAAACGTTTTAATTACAGCTGTTGGATCATTAATTATCCAATGGTTGTTTGTTTATATAAGTACTGTACATATTTTACTATTTATGATTACTGGATGACACTGTAGAACGCGTTTTGGTTATATAATGATCATAACCATCGAATTAACATCTGAAGGTTACTGTGGACGTCCCTAGATTACCACTCTTCATATATAATATGATAAAGAACTTGCATATTTATGTCAAAAATGTTAAACTTTGATACATTTTACATATGTTTGATAAGAGTATTTTAGTAAAATAGCAATTGGTAGTATAAATTTAGTAGTTGACCAAATAAGGTAATATTATATTGCAATCTCATTTTGAGTTATCAAATAAATAGAAATTACACATTCTGATATCAACATGACTTGAGAATCACATTCTTCGTAATAGTATTCTCTGGGGTAATATAATTTTGTGAAAAAGGTGGATAAACGGTATTCATTGAGTAATATAAAATTATGAATATCAAACATCCACTTAATAGTTCAATCTAAAAATATACATATGATATAACTATTTATTTTTTAATGGTTTTAAAATAAATTATGGTTTATCCACTCTATTTAAAACTTATAGATACTAATTTTATAATTTTTTTTGTTTTAATTAATATAAAATAAATTTATACATTAAAAGATAATTTTGTACATATTTATAGCAACACATAATAAAAATATTTAAGAAGCTAATAAATAGCATAAATGTTGTTTAGTCTCAAGTTTAAAAATATGCATATAATTTCCTTGTGATCTGTTTTTTCAATATTTTTTTTAGAAAAGTGAATAGACGATATGTATTAGAAAAAATAAAATAAAATAAAGGATATAAAAATCCTGGTATGTTTCTTCTTTTTCAATAAAACAATAGTTTATCCGAATATATATATATATGCATATGATATAACTATTTATTTTGAAATTAGTAGTGTTTTACTTTATGCATGCATGGTGACCAGAGAATGGACTTCGTTAGCGCAATCACTGGTGTGATTTTCGATCATGCATGGGACCACGTTGGACGCCACATTGGTTACCTGATTTCCTACAAACGCAATATCAACAAGTTGGGGAGAAAATTTGATGAACTTGATGCTCTTCGGAAAGATGTCCAAGAAAAGGTTGATGCAGCGAGACGTGAAAGACTTGAAGTGGTCGACAATGTAGTTCAAACTTGGTTGATGAACGTGAATAGCATGGAAGAAGAGGTAAAGAAAATCAAAGAAAAAGCTGCGGTGATCTCCAACAAGCACTTTCTATACATAGGCTTGCACTATAAACTTGGAAAAGAGGCTGCTAATCATATAAAAAACACTGATGATCTTATAAAAAAAGGCAAATTTGATAGTGTGTCTCACAAGCGGCCACCTCCAAGCACTACCGATTCACTGTTGTATAATGAAGGTTTCGTGATTTTTTTGATTCAAGGAAGTCAATTGTGAAGAAAATACTTGAAGCACTGAAGAATGAAGCTGTGCACTCAATTGGGCTTTGCGGCATGGGAGGAGTGGGAAAGACGATGTTAGTTAAAGACGTCGCGACGCAAGCCAAAGAGCAGAGCTTGTTTGGTGAGGTGGTGATGGTGACTGTATCACAAAACATTGATCTAAAGAGAATTCAAAAAAAGAGATGGCAGAGTGTTTGGGTTTCCCTTCTCAACGAAGAAAATGTAGAAGTAAGAGCTGCCAAGCTTGCTGAAAGATTGACAACGACAAAAAACAAAGTGTTGGTGATATTAGATGATTTATGGGAGACGTTGGATCTGTCAAAGGTTGGGATTCGACTTTCACAGATGGCTGCCACTTGCTAAAGTGGTGATCACAACAAGAAACAGAGATATCTGTGAAGTAATGAGATGCGAAGAGATAGTTGAGCTGGAGACGTTATCAGATGATGAATCTTGGAGGCTGTTCGCGAGCAGAGCCGGGGATGCAGTGGAGTCTCCTACAATGAGGGAATGGGCACAGAATATCGTCAAAGAGTGTGCTGGTCTGCCTCTGGCACTGGTGGTTCTTGGCACAGCACTTAAGGGTAAGAAACCAGAGATTTGGAAGACAGTGTTGATGCAGCTAAAAAGGTCGATGGATGTGGGTCTCCAGGGTGTGAGTAAACAAGTTTTTCAATCCATCAAACTAAGTTTCGATTTCTTAGAGAGTGAGGAAGCCAAGTCTTGCTTCTTGCACTGTTGTCTCTACCCTGAAGATTATGATATTCCTAATGAAGAACTGATGCATTTGATGGTCGGAGGGGGCATCTTAATTGGTGATAAAACTCTGAACGATGCACAGGGTATGGTGGATCTACATCTCGACCAGCTAAAAGCTCGTGGTTTGCTTCTTCAAGGTAAGGATGAAAGCTTTGTAAAAATGCATGATGTTGTTAGGGATGTGGCGATGCAGATCGGTGCTGTGGCAGATCATGCGTTCTATTGCAGAGCTGGGCAAGGCTTGAAAGAGTGGCCAAGAACTACTGAAAGTGAGATGCGAAATTGCCGACGGCTTTCACTGATGAATAATGAATATATCAGAGATCTTCCTCCTGATCCAATGCAGTATCCAAAACTTGAGATGTTGATCCTAAGAAAAAGTTTTCGTATGCAATGCAGAATCCCAGAAATGTTTTTCCTACACATGGGGTCTCTGATGGTTCTTGACTTGAGTTATGTCTACATGATGTCGCTGCCAAAATCACTCTCTTGTCTCACTAATCTCAGAGTATTGAACCTTCGTAGATGTAGTACTCTGATAGATATTTCTCACATTAATGTGTTGAAGATGCTTGAAATACTCATTCTGGATGGTTGTCCAGTGTCCATTGTTCCACAAGGTGTAGAATGGACACAAAATCTGAGATTTCTTAATTTGAATCGGTCAATAAATGATTATTTTTCCAAGGAATTCCCAAGATTTCACAGGCTAGAACAATTGTATATGGACGATTTTGAAAGGAAACTTTCGAGAGTTGATCATAAATTTGAGGTATCTAACTCACCTATTCATCGATGCAGTGGTGGATTCGGATGATCCCTTATCACATGAACTACGCTCAACAAGTTCTTGGCCTGATCGACTAGTAAAATTCAGCATTGCTTTTCGCAAACGCCGGCCATGGAATTGTCCTTTACGCATGGATAGCGATGTAAGAGAGTTGCAATTGATGGGGAACCAAGCCCTTGGCTGTTTTGGGTCAAGAGATTACTTGAAAAAACAATACAGTTGGTATTATTAAAATTCCAAGAAACTGAACTGATTTCCATCAACAGCGATATCCCACCGCTTGTTTTCTCAAATCTGAAGTATCTTGCAGTTGTCAACTGGCCAAAGTTGACCAAGTTGTTGGGCGATGAGTTATCATTGTATGAAGAAATCCCCCTCAGCCAACTCAAAGAGATGCACATAGACATTTGTCCTGAGTTGACCAATTTAATACCATCAAGCCTTTGTCAGCGGAGTATGCAGAAACTAGAGTTCCTAGCCATTAAGTATTGCCCTATGGTGCTAGAACTGTTCCCATGTGATCAAGGAGCCCACAACATAACTGAATTGCTGCCAGGGCTAAGGAATCTCGAATTATTAGCCCTAAAGAGTCTACAGAATTTATTACAACCATTCCAATGCCTACCAAACTTAAGACGACTCTATATGGAGTCATGTCCAAGATTAAAGCATCTTTTCACCTACGAGCAAGCAATAAGCATGCAACATTTGACTGTACTTCATATAAAAAGTTGTGATGCATTGGAGGCCGTGGTGATTTCTACCGAAAATAAAGATGAAGCATCTGCAAGCACATCCACACATGTTGTTGATTATGAATCTTATAATAGCCCTTTCCCTAATTTGACAGAGCTCACCCTATGGTATTTGCCTCAACTCACTGCCTTCCATCACCCCACAGCACTGCCCGTGGAGTGGTTACACCTTGTAAATCCCTCGATATACAGATGCCCAAAACTACCGGAGCCTTTGAAAGAACGAATTCGATCACTAGGGTAAGAGCATCATCACCCCCTCTCATCTCAATCTTTGCTAAAATTCCATGTATTCATCTAATTTCCTCATGCATTTAGATCGTAATTAGTTACAAATTTGTGTGACAAATATTATCCTAGTTTTAACCATTTTGGATCTTGATTCATGAAATCTTGTGTTGCTTTCATTAAATTCTGATGTGTACTTTGATGTACAGTAATTGCTAATGTTGTCTTTCTTTTTTTTTTTTCTTCTAATGTATCTTTCATTTTATACTTTCATATTCAAAACTTAATGGGAAGTACATAAGACAATTATTAATCATAAAATTTGTATCAAGCAATAATTTGATATTCAATGTCTTCTTGTTCACGAAGTGAGAGGAATACGATGAAGAAGAAGAAGAAGGCAGCCAGTGTGAAAGGAGAAAAAGACGTGCTAGATGGTGCCAAAGGAGAGGAAAAAGACGCAGGTGATTTGTAACCCGGTTGGCATCTTGAAGGATAAAGGCCACTTATCACTATGAATGGTAAATAAAATGTCTCTATTCTATTTATAAGATAACAGAGTGTGTTATATAAGCATAACTCTTTCAAGTAGCAATGTTTCTTGAGTTTTGACATTCACAATGGCTTCTCAATTTTGAGTTGATGCTTATAATCATTTTGTTGATGTCAGCCACATCTGCATTTGCACATGGATAGTTAAAATCATTTGCTAACTAAAACATGCAGCTGATTTAGATATCTATTACAATGAGATAGAAACCACAGAATCAAACAAATAACACAAAATTGGCTTTACCAGCAAACCAGTTAACAATAGGATTCAAGATCTAATGCCCTCCTGTTCATAATTAGTGAAAATTTGTACATAGAGCTCTGCTCACCATCAGATTGTGTCCTGAGATGCTGTAATTATTTCCGTACATTGCTGGGACTGTGGAGGATAAAGAGAAACCACCACCATCATTATCATCATCAAATTTGCATGGCCCTGGAAACTTCAACATTTTATAAGCTTTGCATGTTGTCTTTCGTCCAAAACTGACTGACATGCATCTTCTTGTTGAAACAAGCAGGTGGAATGCAATAACTGAAAGAACTACATGTAGAAGACTACACTGCATTGGAGAAAATTGTGGTTTCTGAAGAAGTATCGATGAATGCTTGTTTCCTGTGCTGAATAAGCTTTTGTTAATAAAGGTTGCCTGAACTCACTACCATAGTGACATGGGACGGTGGCGTGGGATTGGGGCCATCTCTGGAATATCTTGAACTCAGGTCACGTACTAAGATTATGGAGACTATGCTGCTTGGTCACCTGACCTTTGAAAGAATTTGATTGCTTGTAAATGAAGGCAATCTTGATCACATAGGCAATTCATGAGTGACTTTCACATTCTGGTTGTGTTTGCTTCTTGATGGGATGGTTTGCTTGGGTGTGTTTCTGTATTTTTTTTAATTTCTGTTGACGTTTGGCTGATGATGGCTAATTTGTTTTATTTGTTTGTGTTTTTGCTGTTTATTGATAGAAAAACTGTTGTTATCGCTTATATTTATTTGGGGATTTGGATTAAACTCTATTGTAATGTATT
>NC_052485.1:1951296-1982102 GCF_009730915.1 Dioscorea cayenensis subsp. rotundata | reverse complement strand
CATGTGATATACGAAAGAAAAACATAGGATTATTATTTTGATTTAAAAATAGTATTTATTCCGAAAAAAAAGAAAGGATTAGTCTTTTTAATCGAAAGCAGAGAAGATCAAGGACATTAAAAGACATATTGGAATCTTGTTTTGATTGAAAGATAGGAGACATTCCGAAAGAAAAAAACATAGGATTGGGTTTTTATTCAAAAATAGGAGGCATTATAAAAAAAACAATGGATTAGGGTTTTAACTAGAAATTAGTAGAGATTCCCAAAACAAAAGATATGATCAGGATTTTGATTAAAAAAAGTGAGACAAGATGAAAAAAAGACAGTGGATAAGTGTTTTGATTAAAAACTATAAAATAGGACACATTTCAAAAAGAAAAAACATAGGATTAGGTTTTAATTCAAATATAGCAGACATTCCAAAACGAAGAGTGAGGATTATGTTTTTGATAGAAAAATAGAAAATATTCCAAAAAGAAAACATAGGTTAGGGTTTTGATTCAAAACTTATAAATAGGAGATATTAAGGACAAAAAATATAATATTCGGGTTTTGATTGAAAGATAGGAGATATTCCGAAAAAAAAACATAGGATTAGGGTTTTCATTCAAATATAGTAGGCATTCCAAAAGGAAAACATATCGGATTAGGGTTTTGACTCAAAATTGAAAAATAGGACACATCACTATGAAAAATAGAATATTAAGGTTTTAATTAAACATAGTAGGCATTTCAAAACTTAGTAATAGGGTTTTGATTCAATCCTTAAAAATAGAACACATTCCATAAAGGAATCATAGGAATAGAGTTTTGATTCAAAATAGCAGACATTTCGAAAAAGAAAAGAAAGGATTTTGTTATTAGCTGAAAAATACGAGACAATCCGAAAAGAAAACACAGGTTAGGGTTTGATTCAAAACTAATAAATAGGAGACATTCTGAAAAGAAAACATAGGATTTGGGTTTTGTTTACGAAAATAGGAGACATTCCCAAAAGAAAAAAATTATTATTATTGTTTTGATTCAAATATAGTAGGTATTTTGAAAAGAAAACATAGGATTAGTGTTTTCATTAAAAATTAGGTGACATTACTATAACAAAATATAGTAGTACGATTTTGATTAAAAAATAGTAGACATTCCGAAAAAAAATTGGATTAGCTTTTTTATTGGAATATAGCAGGCATTACGAAAAGAAAACATAGGATTAGATTTTGATCCAAAAATATGAGACATTTGGAAAAGAAACATAGGAATATAGTTTTGAATAAGAAACACTAGACATTACCAAAAGAAAACATAAAATTAAGTTTTGATTAAAAAAAAAGTAGGCATTAAAAAAACTTAAAATTAGGGTTTGAATAAAAATATGAGACGTTAAGAAAAGAAAACATAGGCTTTGTGTTGTGTTTGTAAAATAAAGATTGTTCTGAAAAGAAAATATAGGATTAAGGTTTTTATTTAAAAATAGGAGACATTACTATCTGAAAAAATAAGATTAGGGTTTTGATTAAAAAATATTAGACATTTTGAAAAGGACAAATAGGATTAGGGTTTTGATTAAAAAAAATCAGACATTGCGAAAATAAAACAAAAGATTAGGGTTTTGATTCAAAATGGAAAATAAGACACATTCCGAAAACAAAATAAAGAATTAAGGTTTAAGTAAACAAACACAGACATTCAGAAAAGAAAAGAAATGATAATGTTATTGATTGACAAATAGTAAACGTTCCGAAAAGAAAAAATAGGTTATAGTTTTGATGTAAAACTAATAAATAAGAGACATTGAAAAATGAAAATATAGGGATTAGGGTTTTGATTCAAATATAGTAGAAATTTTAAAAAGAAAACAGAGAATTCGGGTTTTCATTGAAAAATATGAGACATTACTATAAAAACACACTAGTGCTAGGGTTTCGATTAAAAACTAGTAGCCATTCCAAAAATAAAACATAGGATTAGGATTTTGATCGAAATATAGCATGCTTTCAAAAAATAAAACTTACGATCATGGTTTTGAGTAGAAAAATATGAGACATTCCAAAAATAAACATAGGATTAGTTTTTTCAATAAAAAATAATAGACATTCCAAAAGAAAACATAATATTAAGATTTTGATTACAAAATAGGAGGTATTCCCAAAAAACATATGATTAGGGTTGAGAGATTAAGAAAAGAAACATAAAATTAGCTAGATAATAAACTGCGCATGAACTATTCACATAGGGATTAAGGTTTTGATTGAAGAATATGACTAATTAAGAAAAGAAAAGATAGGCATAGGTTTTTGATTCAAATATAATAGGCATTCCAAAAAGAAAATATAGGGTTAGGGTTTTGATTGAAAATTAGGAGACATTAATATAAGAAAACATAGGATTATGATTTTGATTAACAACCAAAATATAATGGACATTTCCGAAAGAAAACAAATGATTATTGTTTTGACTTCGAAATTGGAGGAATTCCGAAAAGAAAACATAGGATTAGGGTTTTTGATTCAAATATAGTAGCCATTCCGAAAAGAAACGCATAGGATTAGAGTTTTGATTGAAAAAAATAAGAGACATTACTATAGTAAAACGTTGGATTATGGTTTTTCTATAAAAATGAAATATAGGGGACATTTCAAAAAAAAACATAAATTATGGTTTTGATTAAAAAATATTAGTCGTTTCAAAATGAAAACATAGGATTATGGTTTTAATTGAAAGAAATAAGACATGAGACATTACAAGATTGTAAAAACATAGGATTATTGTTTTGCATTGTAAAACTATATATAGGAGACATTTTAGAAAAAGAGAACATTTGGATTATGGTTTTGTTTGAAAAATGGGATACATTACTATAAAAACATAGGATTAGTGTTTTTATTAAAAACAAAAAAATAGTAGACATTCCGAATAGAAAACATAGGATTAGGGTTTCAACTCAAAAATAGCTAATATTACCAAAAGAAAACATAGAAATAGTGGTTTGATTCAAAAATAGGAGCCACTTCGAAAAGGAAACATATAATTATGGTTTTAATTAAAAATATGAGACATTACGAGATGAGAATATAGGATTATTTTCATTCAAAAATAGAAGACATCCCAAAAGAAAATATAAAATTAGGGTTTTCATTAAAAATAGGAGGCATTATAAAAAACCTAGGATTAGGGTTTAGATTAAAAAATTTCAGACACTTTGAAAAAAAAAGATACGATTATTTTTATAATTCAAAAATAGCAGATATTCCAAAATGAAAACATAAGATTTTGATTTTGATTCAAAAATATTAAGCACTAAAAAAAAGGGTTAGTATTTTTATTCAAAAATAGGATGCATACGATAAGAAAATACATCGGATTATGATTTTGAGTCAAAAAATAGCTGAAATTCTGAAAAGAAAAGAAAGGAATATATTTTCGATTGAAAAATAGGAGACATTCGGAAAAGAAAAGATAGGTTAGGGTTTCGATTCAGACATGATAAATAGGAGACATTAAGAAAAGAAAACGTAGGATCATTTGGGGGTTGATTGAAAGATCATAAACATTCTGAAAAGAAAACATAGGATTAAGGTTTTGATTCAAAACCCAAAATAGAACACATTACAATACGAAAATATATGATTATGGTTTTGATTCAAAAATAGCAGACATTCTAAAAATAAAACAGGGGATTTGGGTTTGATTCAATAATAGCGGACATTCCCAAAAGAAAACTTAGGATTAGAGTTTTGATTCAAAAATATTGACCATTCAAAAAAGAAAACATAGGCTTAGTGTTTTGTTTAAAAAAATATGAGACATTACGAAATAAAAATAGGATTTTTTTTATTAAAAAATAGCAGACATTGTTAAAAGAAAAGAAATTTTTTTTTTTTGAATTAAAACTGATTAATAGGAGACATTAAAAAAAATATATTATTCATGTTTTGAATGAAAGATAAGAGACATTCCGGAAAAAAAAAAATAGGATTAGAAATTTTTAAACAAAAATAGGAGGCATTCCAAAATTAAAACATAAGATTAGGGTTTTGGTTAAAAAAATACTACATTCTGAAAAGAAAGCATAGTATTACGATTTTGATTCACAATTGAAATGTAGGACACATTCCCAAAAGAAAACATATGATTCAGGTTTCGATTCAAGAATAACAGACATTCCGGAAAAGAAATAAATGATTAGGTTTTTGATTGAAGAATAGGATTCAATCTTAGAAAAGTACATAGGGTTGGGTTTTGATTCAAAACTGATAAATAGGAGACATTAGGAAAAGAAAACATAGAATTCGATATTTGATTGAAAGATTGGAGACATTCCGAAGAGAAACATATGATTAATGTTTTGATTCAAAAATAGTAGGCATTCGGAAAATAAAATATAAGATTAGGGTTTCATTCAAAACTAAAAACTAATACACATTACTGTAAGAAAAAATAAGATTAATGTTTTGATTAGAAAATAGTAGACATTCCCAAAAGAAAACATAGGGTTAGGGTTTTGATTAAAAAATAGCAGACATTCCCAAAAGAATACATAGGATTAGGGTTTTGATTCAAAAAATATGAGACATTCCGAAAGGAAAAAAAATAGGATTAGTATTTTGATTGAAAAACATATGACATTACGTAAAGAAAACATAGGCTCATTATTTTTGATTTAAAAATAGTAGACATTCCAAAAGAAAAAGAAAAGGATTAGTTTTTGAAGAAAAACGGAAAGATATGAGACATTAAAAAAACAAAACATTGGATTCTTGTTTTGATTGAAAGATAGGATACATTCTGAAAATAAAACATAGGATTGGGATTTTCTTTCAAAAATAGGAGGCATTATAAAAAAACAAAGGATTAGGGTTTTGACTAAAAATTATCGGAGATTCCCAAAACAAAAGATATGATCAGGATTTTGACTAAAAAAATGAGACATGATGAAAAGACGACAATGGATAAGGGTTTTGATTCAAAACTATAAAATAGGACATATTCCAAAAAAAACCATAGGGTTAGATGTTTGATTTAAATATAGTAGACATTCCGAAAAGAAGAGTAAGGAATATGTTTTTGATTGAAAAATAGGACACACTCCGAAAAGGAAACTTAGGTTTGGGTTTTGATTCAAATCTTATAAATAGGAGTTGTTAAGGATAGAAAATATAATATTTGGGTTTTGATTGAAAGATAGGAGACAATCTGAAAAAAAAAATATAAGATTAGCGTTTTGATTCAAATATAGTAGGCAATACAAAAGGAAAACATAGGATTAGGGTTTTGATTCAAAATAAATAATAGGACACCGTACTATGAGAAAATAGAATATTAGGGTTTTAATTAAACATAGTAGGCATTTCAAAACTTAGTAATAAGGTTTTGATTCAATCCTGAAAAATAGAACACATTCCGAAAAGAAAACATACGAATAGAGTTTTAATTCAAAATAGCAGACAATCAGAAAAGAAAAGAAAGGATTTTGTTATTAACTGAACAATTGGAGATAATCCAAAAAGAAAACATAAGTTAGGCCTTTGATTCAAAACTAATAAATGGGAGAAATTCAGAAAATATGGGATTACAGTTATGATTAAAAAAATGAGCGACATTACTATAAAAAAATATAGGATTAGGGTTTTTAATGAAAAATGTGAGACATAAGATTAATTTTTTTATTCAAATGTAGTAGACATTTGAAGAAGAAAACATAGAACTAGGTTTTTGATTAAAAAATTTGAGACATTTCTAAAGAGAAAACATATAATAAGGGTGTTGATTGAAAAATAGGAGATATTACTATTTTAGAACATTAGATTAGGGTTTTGTTCAAAAACGGAAAATAGGAAACATTTCTAAAAGAAAACATAGGATTATTGTTTTTATTCAAAATTAGGAGACATTTTGAAAAGAAATCATAGGATTATTATTTTGATTCAAATATAATAGGCATTCAGAAATTCAAAAATTGGAGACATTCCCAAAGGAAAACATGAAATTAAGGTTTTTGATTCAAAAATATGAGATATTGCAATAAGAAAACATAGGATTAGGACATTTCCGAATCAAAACCCTAACCAACACCCTACTATATTTTTAATCAAAACTCTAATCTCTTGTTTTAGGATTACTCATTTTTTTGAATCAAAAACCTAATTCAATCATTTGTTTTGGAAATCTCTGGTAATTTTTAATTAAAACCCTAATCCGATGTTTTCTTTTCGGAATGTCTCATATTTTTCAATTAAAACACTAATCCACTGTTTTCTTTTTGAAATGCCTCCTAGTTTTTCTTTCCGCAGTGACTCCTATTTATCAGCTTTAAATCAAAACCCTAATCTATGTTTTCATATAATAATGTCTCCTATTTTTCATTTTGAAATAATTAATGTTGTTTTAATGTCTCTTATTTATTAGTAATGTTATGATTTCTTTTTGGAATGGCTACTACTTTTGAATTAAAACACTAATCCTAGTGGGAGTCATTCTTATTTTTGACTTAAAACCCTAATCCTATATTTTTTATTGAAATGTCTGATGTTTTTTGTTTATAATTAAAACAGAAAACTAGGGGACATTTTTTTCTTCAAATATAGTATTTTTTATTCAAATATAGTAGGCATTCTCAAAAGAAAACATTGGATTAGGGTTTCGATTGAAAAATATGAGACATTGCTATAAGAGAACATAGGATTAGGCTTTTGATTCAAAAATAGCAAAGATTGACAAAAGAAAATATAGAATTAGGGTTTTGATTAAAAAATTGGAGACATTACAAGAAGAAAACATAGAATTGGTGCTTTAATTCAAAAATAGGGGACATTACCATGAGAAAACATAAAATTAGCGGTTTATTCATAACTAGCAGACATTACCAAAAGAAAACATAGAATTATGGTTTTGATCCAAAAATACCATACATTACCAAAAGAAAACATAGGATTAGGGTTTTAAAAGATAGGATTAGTGTTTGGATTCCAAAAAGGGAGACATTTCAAAAAGAAAATATTTTATTCGTGTTTTGAGTAAAAGACATTGTTAGTAATGCTTTCATTTCAAAGTGTCCTTTTTAGAAATATGAAACATTTTGAAATTTTTCATAATTTCTCATATTTTTCAATAAGATTTCCAAAAGAAAGCATGGGATTACGTTTTTATTGAAAAATAACATTAATTCCCAAAAGAAAAATAGGTTATAGACTTTCATTGAAAAATAGGAGATATTCAAAAAATAAAACATAGGATTAGAGTTTCGAGTAAAAAATAGGACGCATTCCTATTAAGCTTTTGATTCAAAAATTGCAAATATTCAAAAGCAAAATATAGCGGATTATTGTCTAAAGAAAACAGAGGATTATTGTTTTGATTCAAAATAGGAGACTTTCCCATAAGAAAATATCAAATTAGCATTTTCATTACAAAATAGGAGGCATTGCAAAAAAAACAAAAAATTTAGGATTACGGTTTTGTTTAAAAAATACGGGAAATTCCAAAAGGAAAACATAGGATTAGGGTTTTGTTTTAAAAATATGAAACATTGCAAAAATAAAACATAGGATTATGTTTTTGAATGAAAAAGAGATTCCCAAAAGAAACATGACATTAGGGTTTTGATTAAAGAATAGAAGGCATTCCACTACAAAATTTGGGATTACAGATATTGATTAAAAGATATGAGACATTACGAAAATTAAAAATACAATTATGGTTTTGATTAAAAACTAGCAGACATTCCCAAACAAAACATAAGATTATGGTTTTCATTTAAAAATAGGAGGCATTCCAAAAAGTAAACATATGATTAGGATTTTTAATCAAAAATATGAGTTATTCGAAAAAGAAAACATCAGATTATGGTTATGATTAAAAATTAGTAGAGATTCCCAAAAAGGAAAAGATAGGATTAGGGTTTTGATTCAAACAAATAAGATATTCCGAAAAGAAAACAAAGGATTTTTGCTTTGATTCAAAACTGAAAAAGTAACATATAATTAGTGTTTTGATTCAATAATAATAAACATTCCAAAAAGTAAACGTAGGATTACTATTTTGATTCTAAAATAGCAATAGAGTTTTTATTCAAAAATAGGAGTCATTACGAAATGAAAAACATAGGATTATGGTTTTGATTCAAAATATGCGACATTACCAAAACAAAACATTGGATTATTGTTTTGATTTAAAAATAGCAGACATTTAAAAAACAAAAGAAAGGATTAGGTTTTTGAATCAAAACTGATAAATAACAGACATTAAGAAAAGAAACAAAGGATTCGTGTTTTGATAGAAAGATAGGAGACTTATTGAAAAGAAAATATAGAATTAAGATTTTTATTCAAAAACGAGAGGCATTGTAGAAAGACACCTTAGGATTGGTGGTTTGATTAAAAGAAATGAGAAATTACAAAAATAAAACATAAGATTAGGGTTTTGATTGACAAATATTAGACATTACTATAAGAAAACATAACATATGGGTTTTGATGAAAAACCTAAAAATACGGACATTTCCAAAAGAACACATAGGATTGGGGTTTTGATTGAAAAATTACAAATGTTCACAAAAGAAACCATAGGATTAGGGTTTTAATTGAAGAATTGGAGTCATTCCGGAAAGAAAACATAAGATTATGGTTCGATTAAAAAATAGGAGACATCCTGAAAATAAAACATTGTATTAGGATTTTGATTGAAAAATAGCAGACATTCCAAAAATAAAATATACGATTTGGATTTTCGATTGAAAACTAATAAATAGGAGGCGTTTCCAATGCATGTAAGAATCCTTCCAACCTGTTGATCAAAGATTACCAGGATTTGGCAAAAATTGCAGTAATGTTTATTACTCAAGGAAAAATAACTAATACAACACTGATCCTCCCTAGCTCATAGGCTTACAATAAATTGACCCAAAGAAAGATATAAGAAACCCCAAAAATTAGAAGATCTGGAAATTTATCAGAAACAACAAGTTTTCAAATTTAAGCAAATAAATAAAGAACTTAACAAATAAAAAATGATGTCAAAAATGGGTTAGAAATCCGAGATTTGTAGCCTAAGATATAATCAAAATCCATTATTACCAAAAATGACAAAATCACTATTTTCGAGGTCATTACGATTGAATTTGTCCAAATTTTGCTATGCCTCACCAGTTTTACATCATGTGGGATCTATAAAACTACTAAACTCCATCTGCCATGACAATTACCAAAATCCCCCTGCTAGTTTAAATCATACTTATTCATGAAAGCATAAGCTAGTTTTGACACTCAAACGTCCCGGCATCATTCCCCCTAGGTTTGACAGAATTCACCCTCGAATTATCATCATCTGAGCAATCACCATAGTAGGGTACCAAGTGCTTGAAGTTGAATACATCTGCCGTCCGGATGTGGCTCGGTAACTGTAGTCGATAGGCATTTGGGTTGAGCTTCTTAATGATCTTGGTTGGCCCAATCTTTTTAACTTTATGCTTGTTGTAGTCCACTCTCTATAAAATGTTCCTTCGGTAGCACAACCCACACAAAATCACCTACTTCAAACTCGGAAAGAAAACAAAGGATTAAAGGATTTGATTCAAATATGGTAGTCATTCTGAAAAGAAAACAAAAGATTAAGGTTTTGATTCATAAATAGTAGACATTATGAAAGAAAAAGAAAGGATTAGCGTTTTGACTCAAATATAGTAGGCATTATGAAAAGAAAAAATAGCATTATTGTTTTGATTGAGAAAATAGTAGACATTACTTAAAAGTAAGCATGGGAGTAGGGTTTTGATTCAAAAAATTAGATAATCTGAAAAGAACAAATAGGATAAGGGTTTTGAATGAAAAATAGGAGGCATTCGGAAGCATAGGAAAATGGTTTTGTTTGAAAAATATGAGACATTATGAAAATAAAACATCAGATTAGGGTATTGATAAAAAATTAGCAGGAATTCAAAAAATAAAAGATAAAATTAGGGTTTTGATTCAAAAAAATAAGTCATTCCAAAAATAAAAGAGAGGATTACTATTTTGATTCAAAACATAAAAATTGGACACATTCCGAAAAGAAAACAATAGATTAGTTTTTTCATTAAAAAAATAACAGATATTTCGATAAGAAAAGAAAGGATTATTGTTTTGATTAAAAAATATGAGATATTCTGAAAAGGAAACATAAGTTAGGATTTTGATTTAAACTGATAAATAATAGACATTAAGAAAATAAAATATAGGATTCAGGTTTCTTTTGAAAAAAAGTAGAAAGCATTACGATAAGAAAACATAGAATTAATGTTTTAGATTGCAAAATAGGAGACATTACTATACACAAAACACTAGATTAGTCTTTGATTCAAAAGTAGTAGACATTCTGAAAAGAAAACAAATGATTATAGTTTCGATCAAAAATATAGTAGGCATTCCGAGAAGAAAAGTATAGGATTAGGGTTTTTATTGAAAAATAGGAAACTTTTTGAAAATAAAACATAGTATTAGGTTTTTGAATAAAAAAATAGTAGACATTCAAAAAAGAAAACATAAGATTATGGTTTTGATTTAAAAATAGGAGACATTAACAAAAGAAAGCATAGGATTTGGGTTTTGTTTGCAAAATAGAAGTCACTATGAAAAAAAAAACACACGATTAGTGTTTTGATTCAAATATATCAGCTTTCTAAAAAGAAAACTTAGAATTATTAGGATTTTGATTGAAAAATAGGAGATACTACTATTAGAAAATATAGGATTAGGATTTTGACTGAAAAATAATAGACATTAGAATAGGAAAATATAGAATTTGGGTTTTGAATAGAAAATGGGGGACATTACTATAAGAAAACATAGAATTATGGTTTTTATTAAAAAATTGCAGACATTCTAATAAGACAACATTTAATTAGGGTTTTGATTGAAAATTATGAGATATTTCGACAAGAAAACATAGGATTATTATTTTGAGTGAAAAATAGGAGGCATTACTATAATAAAACATTGGATTAGGGTTTTGATTAAAACCAAAAAAATAGGGGATATTTCCAAATGAAAACATAGAATTAGGGTTTTACACAAAGATAGGAGACATTCGGAAAAAAAAACAAAGAATTAATGTTTTGATTGAAAAATAGAATTATAGTTCTGATTCAAATATAGCAGGCATTACAAAAAGAAAGCATAGGATTAGGTTTTTGATTTAAAAATAGGAGACATTACTACAATAAAACATAAAGATTAGGGTTTTGATTTCAAAAAGAAACATATATTAGGGATTTTATTAAAAGATATTTGGCATTCTAAAATGAAAAACAAAGAATTAGTGTTTTGATTGAAAAATTAGGAGGCATTTTGAAAGGAAAACATAGGATTCGGGTTTTAATTCAAATATAGTAGCCATTCCGGAAAGAAAACATAGGATTATTGTTTTGATTGAAAAATATGAGATATTGCTATAAGAAAACATAGGATTAGGGTTTTTATTCAAAAATAGTAGACATTCCGAAAAGAACACATTGGATTATATTTTTGATTGAAAAATATGAGCCATTCTGAAACTAAAAAAATAGGATTATGGTTTTCTTTTAAAAATTTGAGCCATTTCGAAAAGAAAAAATTGAATTAGTATTTTGATTTAAAAATTAGCAGACATTACCAAAACCAAAAGATTGGATTTGGGTTTTGATTAAAAAAAGAGACATTCCAAAAGGAAAACAATGGAATAGGGTTTAGATTCAGAAATAGTAGACATTCCGAAAACCAAACATTCCGAAAAGAAAACATAGGTTATGGTTTTGATTGGAAACTCATAAAAATTAAACACTAAGAAAAAAACATAGAATTCCGGTCTTTTTTGTTAGGAGACATTCAAAAAATAAAACATAGGATTAGTGATTTTGATTCAAATTTAATAGCCATTCCGAAAAGAAAACATAGGATTAGTGTTTTAATTGAAAAATATGAGACATTACTATAAGAAAACTTTGGACTATGCTTTAATTTAAAAATTGTAGATGTTCTGAAAATAAAACATATGATTATGATTTTGATTGAAATATAGTAGGCATTCCGACAATAAAAAACATAAAATTAGGGTTTTGATTGAAAAATATGAGACATTCTCTAAAATAAATCTTAGGATTAGGTTTTTGGGTAGAAAATAGTAGACATTCGAAAAAGAAAACATAATATTTGGGTTTTGATTAAAAAATAGGAGGCCTTTCAAAGAAAACATAATCATCAAAGTAAACATAATATTCAAAAGAAAACATAATATTCTGGTTTTGATTGAAAGAGATTATTAGCAATGTTTTCTATTCAAAGTGTCTCATTCTTTTCAAAAATGTGAAACATTTTGAAACTTTTTATAATGTCTCATATTTTTCCATAACATTTCCAAAAGAAAGCACACGATTAGATTTTTTATTGAGAAATAGCATACATGGCCAAAAGAAAACATAGGTTAGTGTTCTGATTGAAAAATAGGAGATATTTTGAAAAGAAAACACATGATTAGAGTTTCGAATAAAAAATGGGGCACATTCCTTTTGGGGTTTTGATTAAAACAATTGCCGATATTCAAAAGCAAAATTTGCCGTTGATAAGAAAAGAAAAAAAAATTTAGAATTAGAGTTTTGATACAAAAGATGGGATTAGGAAAAGAAAACATAGGATTCATGTTTTGATTCACAACATGAAATATAGGATTAGGGTTTTGATTGAAAAATATGAGACAGTGGAAATTAAAATATAGGTTATTCTTTTGATTCAAAAATAGGAGACATTCCAAAAAGAAAGCATAACTTAGCATTTTAATTAAATAATAGGAGGCATTGCAAAAAAAAAAAACACTTAGGATTAGGGTTTTGATTAAAAAGTATGGGACATTCCTAATAGAAAACATAGGATTACAGTTTTGATTCAAAATAGCAGACATTCCCAAAAGAAAACATAGGATTAGAGTTTTGATTAAAAAATTACAGCATTCCGAAAACATAACTGATGAGTGCATTTCATATATATATTTCCATTCCCTTTTCATGTGTTTATCTTGTTTTTAAGTGTTTATTTATTGTGATTCTTTGCTACTATGGGCATTATTGTGTATTTGTGTAGGAAAATAGGTTCTTGTCCAAAGGAACGAGTATTCGGCGTAATTACAATGCAAAGATGGTGAGAAATTACAGTGTTCTAGGTGAAGCACGAGTCTGAGCACGACCGTATTCCTCTACCTGATTATTCTAGGCGATTTCGACAGCATGCGAAGCACTGATGCTGTAGCAAAAATCACTGTGGTTGGGTATTGTAACATTTACTGTAGCAAATCATTGTAATTCAAGTGTGGAAAAGAAGCACGGTTTGTGTGTTCCTTGCACGACCGTGCTTTGCCAAGATGCAGGGGTGTGCTCATGTTGAATTTCTATGATTCTATTATTTAGACTTTATTGAGATTTTTAGGGGGAGAAGCACCCCCGTGCATAGGGTGTGTTGAGCCTGGAATCTTCTTTTCAGTGATATTCAGTGGGATGGACACTCTGTGCTTAGGGCGTGTCGAGCCTGAATCTTTTTTTAAGTCAGATCTAGGGCATTCTTTTAGGGGATCTTCTCTTGAACCTTCATCCTTCTTCTTGGGGGTGGCTGCCAAGCTCTTCCCCTTCACTTTACTAGGGTCGGAGTGAAGCTACGGTGCAAGATCGTGAGTGGAGCAGAGCTAAGCTGCCAGAACTTCATCGAAGCATTGTCAAAGTGGTTGAGAAGCAAAGAGTGGTGTCTTTCATGGCTTTGTTACCTTTTGTTTTCTTTAGTATTTTATAGATTTGTAAAACTATGAGGGCTAGCCACTCTCTGGTGCACCAGATCTATGAACTTAGATGCTTATGTGCTTTGTTGATCTACTTGCTTGTAATATGTCTATGGAGTTCTATTGGTTTCTTGTGTTTAATGATGTGTTTGGATAACTTGATGTGCTTGATTTGCACAGATGCTTTAATAAAACTTGGTGTATGGATGACTATAGTTGTGATTGCTTATTGTGATTGCAAAACTTGATGTGTTTGAGATGCACAGTTACCCTAGCAGACCTTGGTATATTTGAGAATCATAGATGCAACATTGATCTTGCGCACACACAAAGAACCTTAAGATGTACCTTGTAGGTACCAGGAGCAAGTCCATTGCACATTTCTCTGGGGAATTAGTCCGGGACACTGCTCTATCTCTGCGTATCTCACCTAGTTTCATTCTAGCCCTTACCTGTCATATTTCCCTCTATTAGGATCTAGTTGTAACCCTTTTTACCAACCATTATTGATCAGTTAGACATTAAAAGATCAATTAGTACTTTGAGTCCAATCCCTGTGGTTCGACAACCGTATCCCTCATGGGGTACCACTTTACTACTTGTGTGCGATTTGTGCACTTGCGGAGAACACATCAAAAACATAGGATTAAACCGAAAACATATGATTAGGTTTTTGATTGAAAAATATGAGACATTGTGAAAAGAAAAACATAGGATTATTATTTCTGATTCAAAAATAGGAGACATTCACAAAATAAAACATCAGATTAGCATTTTTATTAAATAAAAAGAGGCATTGCAAAAACAACTTATGATTAGGGTTTTGATTCAAAAATAGCAGACATTTCCCAATGGTAAACATAGGATTAGGGTTTTGATTAAAAATAAAAAAATAGCGAACATTTTCAAAAGAAAATATAAGATTTACGTTTTGATTAAAAATAGTAGACATTCAGAAAAAGAAAACATACGATAAGGGTTTTGATTGAAAAATTTGAGATATTCAGAGAATAAATCATAGGATTAATGTTTTGAATCCAAAATAGCAGACTCTTCCCAAAAGAAATCAAAAGATTAGAATTTAATTAAAAAAATAGGAGGATTTAAAAAAAACTTAGCATTACGGGTATTGATTAAAAAATATGAGACAATAATAAAAGAAAACAAAGGATTTGTGTTTTGATTACAGTTTTGATTTGAAATATAGTAGGCATTCAAAAAATAAAACATAGAATTAAAATTTTGATTGAAAAATAGGAGACATTACTATAAGAATACATAGGATTAGAGTTTTGATTGAAAAATATTAGACATTCCAGAAAGAAAATATAAGATTATGGTTTTGATTGAAAGTATGAGATATTTTTAAAAGAAAACATAGGATTACGGTTTTGATTGAAAAATAGGAGGCATTCCTATAACAAATCATTGGATTAGAGTTTTGAATAAAAACAAAAAAAAAATAGGGGACATTTCAAACTGAAAACATAGGATTAGGGTTCTTATTCGGAAATAGGACACATTCCAAAAAGAAAACAAAGAATTAGTGTTTTGATTGAAAAATAGAAAGCATTCTGAAAAGAAAACATAGGATTTAGGTTTTGAATGAAAAATAGGGGACATTACTATAACAAAACATAGGATGAGGGTTTCGAATGAGAATAGGAGAGATTACTATAAGAAACACATAGGATTAGGGTTTTGATTTAAAAATAGTAGACATTTCCGCAAAGAACACATCGAATTAGTGTTTTGATTAAAAATAAGAGTCATTCAGAAAAGAAAACATATGATTAGTGTTTTGATTCAAAAATATTAGATATTCTAAAAAGAAAGCTTCAAATTAATATTTTGATTAAAAATTAGCAGAGATTCAAAAACAAAAATTGGATTAGAGTTTTGATGAAAAATAATGAGACAATATGAAAAGAAAACAAAGGATTATGATTTTGATTCAAACGTAAAAAGTAGGACACTTTGCCAAAAGTAAACATATGATTGTGATTTTGATTCAAAAATAGCAAATAGCAAACATTCCGAAACAGAAAGAAAGGACTAGGCTTTTGATTGAAAATAAGAGACATTACATAAAGAAAATATAGGTTAGGGTTTTGATTCAAATTTGATAAATAGGAAACATTAAGGAAAGGAAACATATTATTCGGGTTTTGTTTGCAAAATAGGAGACATTCTAGAAAGGAAAACATAAGATTAGTGTTTGGATTCATATATAATATGCATTCTAAAAAGAAAATATAGCATTAGGATTTTGATTGAAAAATAGGAGACATTACAAAAAGAAAAACATAAGATTGGGGTGTTTATTAAAAATAGTAGGCATTCCTAAAAGAAAATATAGGATTAGGGTTTTGGTTGAAAAGTATGAGACATTTTAAAAATAATAAATTGGAGTAGCATTTTGAATCAAAAATAGCAGACATTCCCACAAGAAAACATAAGACTAGGATTTTGATTAAAAAAAATTAGGCATTCCAAAAAAACATTAGGATTAGAGTTTTTATTAAAAAAAATGAGACATTAAGAAAAAAACATATGATTTCAGGTTTTACATGCAAAATTTGGAGACATTCCAAAAAGAAAACATAAAATTAGGCATTGATTCAAATATAGTAGGAATTCTTAAAGGAAAACATCAGATTATGGTTTTGATTGAAATATAGGAGACATTAATATAAGAAAACATAAGATTACAATTTTGATTGAAAAATAAGAGATATTACTATAAAAAAAATAGGATGAGGGTTTTGAATGAAAAATGGAAGACATTACATTAAGAGAACATAGGATTAGTGTTTTGATTACAAATAGAAGACACTCCAAAAAGAAAATATAGGAATAGGGTTTTGATTGAAAAATATAAGACATTATGAAAAGATAACATAGAATTAGTTTGTTGATTAAAACCGAAAAGTAGGGGACATTTCCAGGGGAAAAACATAGGATTATTATTTTTATTCGAAAAATAGGAGACATTTCGAAAAGAAACCATAGGATTATAGTTTTGATTCAAATATAGTAGGCATTCCAAAAATTTAAAAATTTAAGACATTCCAAAAAGAAGATATAGGATTAGGGTTTTGATTAAAAAGTATGACAGATTAGGTTTTTGATTGAAAAATAGGAGACATTACAAAAAGAAAACACAAAGTTTAGGGTTTTGATTCGAAACTGATAAACAGGAGACTGTAAGAAATGAAAACGTAGGATTTAGTGTTTGACTGAAAGATAGAAGACATTCCAAAAGAAAACATAAGATTACTGTTTTGATTGAAAAATATGAGACATTCACAAAAGAAACCATAGGATTATTGTTTTAATTAAGAAATTGTAGACATTTCGAAAGAAAACATAGGATTAGTGGTTTTTATTAAAAAATAGCAGGCACTCCAAAAAGAAACCATAGGACTAGGACATTTCCAAATCAAAACCCTAATCAAAACTAAGTGATATTCTTAAAAGTAAAACATAGGATTAGAGTTTCGAATAAAAAAATGCGGGTACATTCCTATTAGTGGTTTTTGATTAAAAATTTAAGATATTTAAAAGCAAAATATAGTGGACATAAGAAAAGAAAATAAAATTTATGATTAGAGTTTTGATTCAAAAGATGGAACTAGGAAAAGAAAACATTGGATTATGGTTTTGATTCAAAACTTAAAACTTAGGATTTTGGTTTTGATTGAAAAATATGAGACATTGTGAAAAGAAAAATATAGGATTATTTTTTTATTCAAAAATAGGAGACGTTCCCATTAGGAAACATCTGATTAGCATTTTTACTTAAATAATAGGATGCATAGAAAAAAAAACTTAGGATAAGGGTTTTGATTCAAAAATAGTAGACATTCTCAAAAGAAAATATGAAATTAGGGTTTTTATTAAAAAAAAAAAGTCATTTCGAAAAGAAAACATAGCATTAGGGTTTTGATTGAAAACTAGGAGTCATTACTATAAGAAAACATAGGATTAGGGTATTGATTAAAAACAAAAAAATAAAGGAATATGCTCAAAACAAAATTTAAAATTAGTGTTTTGTTTGAAAAATAGCAGACATTCCCAAAAAGAAGACATAGGATTAGGATTTTGATTAAAAAATAGGAGCATTCCGAAAACAAAACATAGTATAAAACTAAAAACATAGGATTAGATTTTTGATTGAAAAATATGAGACATTATGAAAAAAAATATAGGATTATTATTTTGATTAAAAAATAGGAGACATTCACAAAAGAAAACATCAGATTACTATTTCCATTAAATAATAGGAGGCATTGCAAAAACTTTTGATTAGGGTTTTAATTAAAAATTATGGCACATTTGTAAAAGAAAATATAGGATTAGTGTTTTGATTAAAAAATAGCAGATATTCCCGAAGAAAACATAACATTAGAATTTTGATTAAAAAATAGGAGGCATTAAGAAAAGAAAATATAAGATTAGAGTTTTGATTGAAAAATAGGAGACATTACTATAAGAAAACATATGATTAGGGTTTTGATTAAAAAGAAAAAGATAAGGAACATTTTCAAAAGAAAACATAGGATTAGCGTTTTGATTCAAAAATAGCAGACATTCTCGAAAAAAAAAATAGGATTAGGGTTTTGATTTAAAAATAGGAGCATTCCTAAAAGAAAAAACCTAGGATTAGCGTTTTGATTGAAAAATATGAGACATTATGAAAGAAGACATAGTGTTATTGTTTTTATTAAAAAATAGGAGATATTACTAGAAGATAACATAAGATTAGGGTTTTGATTGAAAATTAGGAGACATTACTATAATAAAAGACTTATGATTCAGGTTTTGAATGAAAATAGGAGACATTACTATTTTTTAATAGGGCAAAGGATTAGGGTTTTCAATTAAAAAATAGGAGCCATTTCAAACTATCATACGGAATGTCTCCTATTCTGCAAACAAAACATAGGATTAGAGTTTTCAATCATATGTTTTTGATTAAAAAATATAACATTATTTTGGAATGTGAAAAGAAAAATAGGATTATCTTATTGCTTTAAATATTGTAGGCATTCTAAAAAAAACCATTGGATTAGGGTTTGATTGAAAAATATGAGACATTAATATAAGTAAACATAGAATTCTGGTTTTGATAAAAAAAGAATACACATTTCCCAAAAGAAACCTTACTAATAATATGTTTTCGGAGTGTCTAATTTTTTTGAATATAAAATATTAGACATTCGCAAAAGAAAACATAGAATTAGTGTTTTAATTGAAAAATAGAAGACATTAGTATAAGAAAAAAATAGGGTTAGGGTTTTGTTTAAAAAATAGCAGGCATTGCAAAAAAAAGTTAGGATTAGGGTTTTGATTGAAAAATATGTGCATTTCAAAAATAAAACATGGGATTAGGGTTTTGAATAAAAAATAATGGGCATTCTGAAAAATAGGATTAGGGTTTCGATTGAAAAATAGGAATCATTACTATAAGAAAATAGAGGAATAGTGTTTGGATTGAAAAATATTAATCATTACTATAAGAAAATAAAGGATTAGGTTTTGGATAGAAACCCAAAAAATAGGGGATATTTCAAGAAGAAAACATTGGATTAGAGTTTCAATTCAAAAATAGGAGACATTCTAAAAAGAAAACATAGAGTTAGGATTTTTTTAAAAATAGCAGATATTCCGAAAAGAACATAAAGGATTAGTTTTTATTGAAAAATAGAAGCCATTTCAATGAGAAAACAAAGGAGTAGGGGGTTATAGTTTTGATTCAAAATGTGTAAATAATAGACATGGAGAAAGGAAAACACAGTATTATGGTTTTGATTTAAAGATACAAAAAATTTCGAAAAGAAAACATAGGATTAGAGTTTTGATGCAAAAATAGGAGGCATTCTGAAAATAAAACATAGGATTATTGTTATGGAATATCTTCTATTTTTATATCAAAAACCTAATCGGAATATGTCCAATTTTTAAATAAAAACCCTAATCCTATGTTTTCTTTTCGTAATATCTCCTATCTTTCAATCAAAACCCGAATCATATGTTTTCTTTTCGAAATGTTCCATAGTTTTCAATAAAAATTATAATTCTTTCTTATTTCTTTTTAGAATGCCTGCTATTTTTGAAACAAAACTATAATCCTATGTTTTTTAGAGTAATGTCTCATATTTTTCAATTAAAACCCCAAACCTATGTTTTCTTTCAAGAATGTCTGCTATTTTTTAATTAAAACAATAATCCTATGTTTTGTTTTCGTAATGTATCATATTTTTCAATCAAAACAAAAATTCAATATATTCGTTTTCCGAATGGCTCCTATTTTTCAATCAAAACACTAATCTTATGCTTTCTTTTAGGAAAGTCTGGTATTTTTTAATCAGAACTCGAATTCTATGTTTACTTTTGGAAATGTTCACTATTTTTTGGTTTTTAATCAAAACCCTAATCCTATGTTTTCTTTTCGTAATGTCTCATATATTTTAATCAAAACCCTAATCCTTTGATGTCCTTTTCAGAATGTCTAATATTTTTTAATCTAAACCCTAATCTTATGTTTTGGAATGTCACCTAAATTTCAGATTTCAATCCAAAACCTAATCCTATTATTTCTTCTCAGAATGTCTTTTGGTTTTGAATCAAAACCGTAATCCTATGTTTCTTTCTCGGAATGCTTCTGAGTTTTTTAATCAAAACCCTAATCTTATATTTTCGTTTGAGGATGTCTGCTATGTTTTAATCAAAATAATAATCATAAGTTTTCTTTTTGTCATGTCTCATATTGATAACTGCTTGTGTGTTAAGAATGCGAAGTGTTCTTTCCTTACGGTGAGCATTACTTTTATCAGGTTTAAGTGCTAATACATGTGTATTTGTGTTCTTTTGCGCATGTAGGGTTGTGAACCTAAGTATTAAGAAAAGAAGCCAAAAGTAGATCTTGAACGCATTATTTGGTTAAATCTTGGAAGGAACAAATGCGAAGACACAAGTAGGGCTCTAAGATGCGTAAATGTGTGCCAACCTCTATGTATTCAAGTCATTACAATGAGTCGGAGGGGCACGAAGGCAGTCACATTTGCGGATCACGACTTGTGCATTGATAGCAAAAATCTTCACCAATGATGCCTTTGATTGAAGAAGAGTTGCAATCTATGGCATAAACGTGTGCCCGTTTATGTTGCCTCGATGAAAAGTGAGGAATTGAGAGTGTTTTGGTGGAGTATTGTAGTAGGTTAATGTAGCAAGTCACTGTAGCAATACAATGTAGCAATTACTATTCACAGCCGGCCGAAAATCAGGTTTCCAGATAATCTACACGGGCGTGTGGAAATTCCTCACGCCCATGTGGAGATTCCACAGCTCGTGTCAAAAATCACGGGGCGTGTGGATGCTCGATTCCAGTCTTATTTAAGCCGTGGTTCAACTTGATTTTGGGAGGACTCTTTTACACTTCTCTCCAACTTTTCTCCATCTTTTGAGAGGCAGTCGGCTAGGGTTTTGAGAGACTCTGGCAAGTCTTTGCAGTAGTTCTACGGATTCGACATTGTGCTTCGCTTGGAAGAAGGTTATTGGGGGAGCTTTCGCCGGCATCGATCCGGCGAAGTGTGCCCTAGGCCGAACAAGGGGACTTTTAGAAAAGACGAAGTTACTCCACAAGACCATCGACATAACTACCGAGGGGGCTTTCCTATGGATTACTTGTTTTTACTTTCGATGTCATTATTGATTGTATCTTGCTCCATATAGAGCTAAACCCACTAGTGGGTACTTGGATTTTGTAAACCTTAGGATGTTAATGTTTCTTTGCCCTTTTCTTATGCTTTTCTTAATTGATGTTTTTAATTGAGTTTCAATCTTGAATGCTTGTTGAATGATTTCTCCTTTAGAGTGACACTGGGGTTGAGAGTTTATCTTAATAACCATTGTGGATGGGTGACACGCCATGAGGGTTAGATAAAGCTAGATTGGGGAGGGTTGAGAGAGTGAGTCAAGAGGTAGCGGAGTGTCTCCTTTTCCTCTCTGGTGTGATTTATCCTACCTCCAATTCCTAGAGTTCTTTACGGTTACAATAGATTGAAGAACTAAAGGATGAACCCCACTAGGGCTTAGTTATAAGAGCAACAAAGTGAAGCATTGAAGTGACTTTAGTATCTATGGCTTAATTGTGACTAGGAGTTTTTCGCCTGGACCCAAGGGTTTGATCTACACATAGGAATATGGTTTATCACTTGGAATTCCTAGAACTCCATGCAACTTGGCACAGTGTGAGGTGTTGAGACTGAGCGATTTCTCCGTCGGGACATAGTGTAGAGTTAGTCACAGTTGACCTTAGGCTTGGGACTGTGTGCTTTTGGATTTCCACGACTCATTAAGCATTAGTTAGGAAGCATAATAGTAGGTCTTGCACTTGAAACATTAGTCCTAGCGGGAGCATTATTTGAGTACCCCACTTCTATCGATTGTCTTTCCTCTCACTTACTTGGGCCTTTCGTTCTTGTTTCTTTTGTTTCTGTTTACATTACACTTTATCAACACAATCATTATTCATCTTCGCTTGGTTTAAGTAGCAATTTTAGTATTTTTATTCTCTACTCCATGTGGATACGATACCCCACTCACTTGGGATTTATTACTTCGACAAATCCGTGCACTTGCGGGTCACACACAAGGGGCGTTGTCACATATTTTTCACTCAAAGCCCTAATACTATGTTTTTATTTTTTGGAATGTCTAGAATTTTGGATTCAAAACCATAATCCAATATTTTCTTATAGTAGTGTCTCATATTTTTCAATCAAAAACCCTAATCCTATGTTTTCTTTTCTTAATGCCTAATATATTTCAATCAAAACACAAATCCTATATTTTCCTTCCAGAATGTCTACTATGTTTGGAATCAAAATCCCAACCCTATGTTGTCTTATAATAATGTCTAATATTTTCAATCAAAAGCCTAATCCTATGTTTTATATACTTAATGATTGCTATATTTTAAAACATAACCCTAATCCTATTGTTTCTTTTTAGGAATGTGTCCAATTTCTCAAATCCTAATCCTAATCCTATGTTTTCATATAGTACTATTTTCTATATTTTAATCAAAATTCTAATCTTAGGTTTTTCTTTTGGGAATGCGTCCTATTTTGCAACCAAAACACTAATCTTATGTATTCTTGTGAGAATGTCTACTTTTTTAAATCAAAACAATAATCATATGTTTTCTTTTGGGAATGTCACGTATTTTTGAATCAAAACTCTAATCCTATGTTTTCTTTTAAGAATATCTGTTATTATTGTTTTGATTAAAAACAATATGATTAGGATAGGAGACATTACTATTTTTGAAATCAAAACCCTAATCCTATGTTTTGTTATAATAATGTCTACTATATTTTCTTTCAACACCCTAATCCTATGTTTTCTTATGGTAATGTCTCATCCTTTTCAATCTAAACCAAAATCCTATCTTTTCTTTTCTTAATGGCTTCCTTTATTTGAATCAAAACACTAATCTTGTGAAATGTTTCATATTTTTAATTAAAACCCTAATTCTATGTTTTCTTTTCAGAATGTATATTATTTTTTTAATAAAAACTCTAATCCTATGTTTTTTTCCGGTATTGTCTCCTATTTTACAATCAAAACCACAATCCTATACTGGAATGCTTACACTATCCGATGTATGGGGAATAATTTCAGTATCTCAGATTCTCAGGACACTCTTTGACAAAGAGCTTCTTCAAAATAACCAATGCTGTACTGGAGGGGCGAAAAAGAAGAGTTTTATGAACAAATTTTCACTAATTATTAAAAGGAGGGCATTAGATCTAGAACTCTAATGCTATTTAATGGAAAGGAGTTTTGTAGAGTATCTTTTCTCTGACTTCTGTTTTGTGAGAAAGATCACTATTGAATCCCATTGTTAACTGGTTTGCTGGTAAAACTAATTTTCTGATATTTGTTTGATTATGTGATTTCTACTACACAGTAATGATATCTAAATCAGCTGCATGTGTTACATTACCAAGTGATTTCTGACTATCCATGTGCAAATGTAGATGTGGCTGACATCAACAAAATGATTATAAGCATCAACTCAAAATTGAGAAGTCATTGTGAATGTCAAAACTCAAGAAACATTGCAACTTGAAAGAGTTATGCTTATCTAACACACAATGTTATCTTTTAAATAGAATAGAGACACTTTGTTTACTTACCATTCATAGCAATAAGTGGCCTTTATCCTTCAAGATACCAATCAGGTTACAAATCACCTGCCTCTTCTCCCTCTCACTCAATCGTCTTCCTCTCCTTTCACACTGCCTGCCTTCTTCTTTTTCATCCTAGCACTTCGTGAAGGCATTTAATATCAGATTATTGCTTGATACAAATTTTATGATTAATAATTGTCTTCTATATTTCCCATTAAGCGTTGAATATGAAAGTATAAAATGAAAAATACATTAAGGAAAAAAAAACAACGTTAGCAATTACTGTACATCAAAGTACACATCAGATTGTGGTTTATCCACCTTTTTCAAAATACACATCAGAAAATAATAAAAGCAACACAGGATTTCATGAATCAAGATCCAAAATGGTTAAAACTAGGATTATTTTCGCACAAATTTGTAACTAATTACGATCTAAATGCAGGAGGAAATCAGATGAATACATGGAATTTTAGCAAAGATTGAGATGAGAGGGGGTGATGATGCTCTTACCATAGTGATCGAATTCGTTCTTCCAAAGGCTCCTGTAGTTTTGGGCATTCATCTATGTCGTAGCTTCCAAGGTGTAACCACTCCGCGGGCGGTGCTGTGGGGTGATGGAAGGCAGTGAGTTGAGGCAAATTAACCAGATAGAGTATTCTCAAATTAGGGAAAGGGCTATTATAAGATTCATGATCAGCAACATGTGCGCTTGAAGATGCTTCCTCTTTATTTTCCGTGGAAATCACCACAGCCTCCAATGCAGCACAATTTATAACACTAAGCTCAATCAAATGTTGCATGCTTATTGCTTGCTTGTAGGAGAAAAGATGCGTCAGTCTTGGACATGCAGCGATCGTGATTTCTCTAAGTCGCTGGGAGAAGCACGGGGCTTGCAAAGAAGCAGGGGGAGAGATCATCCCAATCATCTCTGGGCAATATCTGATCCCAAGAATCTCTAGTGCTGGAAAAGGATCTGCCAATATTGCCACTGTCTCCATCTTAGATGAAACTACATATCTCATTCCACAATCATTGATTTCCAAGCGCTTCAAGTTTGGAAACAGTTCAGGCATCATAGGGCAGGCCATAACACTTATATGATCTAGTTTCTCTGATGGTATTAAACTGGTTAACGTGGGACAATTGTCTGTTATCAGTTGCCTGAGTGGGATTTGTTCATGCAATAATAGCTCATCACCCAACAACTTGGTCAAATATGGCCTGTTGAAGACTTCAAGACACTCCAAACTTGGGAGTGAGACGCCGATGGAACTCAGTTCAGTTTCCTGAAATTCTGCTAATGTCAAATGTATAGTTTTTTCAAGTAATCTCTTGACCCAAACAGCCAAACGCTTGGTTCCCATCAGTTTCAAATTTCTTCTATCTCTGACACAAAACAGAGACTGGGCTTGGTGAAAACTAATGCTGAAGTCTTGAAGTCGATCAGGCCAAGAACCTGGTGAGACTAGTTCATGTGATAAGGAATCACCTAAGTCCACCACTTCTCTGATAAATATGTGAGTTAGATGCCTCAAGCTTATCAACTCTCGAAAGCTACCTGCAAACTTGCCCATGAACAACTGTTCTAGCCTGTGAAATCTTGGCAATTTCTTGGAAAAAAAAATATTAAGGCAAGATGAACGGCCCTCCTTGAAACCCAAATCAACAAATCTCAGACTTCGTGCGCATCCTACATCTGCCGGAACAATGGACACTGAACAATCATCCAGAATAAGTATTTCAAGCATCTTCAACCCATTAATGTGAGAAATATCACGCAGACTATAACAACGCCTCAAGTTCAATACTCTGAGATTATTGAGACAAGAGAGTGATTCTGGCAGGGATTTAATAGCGGTATAACTCAAGTCAAGAACCATCAGACATCCCATGTGTAGGAAGAACATTGCTGGGATGCTTGATAACCATTTGTTGCCTCTTAGGATCAACATCTCAAGTTTTGGATATTGCATTGGATCATGAGGAAGATCTTCAATATCATTGTCCATCAGTGAAAGCCGTCGGCAATTTCTCATCTCACTTTCAGTAGTTCTTGGCCACTCTTTCAAGCCTTGCCCAGCTCTGCAATAGAACGCATGATCTGCCACAGCACCGATCTGCATCGCCACATCCCTAACAACATCATGCATTTTTACAAAGCGTTCATCCTTACCTTGAAGAAGCAAACCACGAGTTTTTAGCTGGTCAAGCCGTAGATCCACCATACCCTGTGCATCGTTCAGAGATACATCACCAATTAAGATGCCCCCTCCGACCATCAAATGCATAAGTTCTTCTTTAGGAATATCATAATCTTCAGGGTAGAGACAACAGTGCAAGAAGCAAGACTTGGCTTCCTCACTCTCTAAGAAATCGAAACTTAGTTTGATGGATTGAAAAACTTGTTTACTCACACCCTGGAGACCCACATCCATCGACCTTTTTATCTGCATCAACACTGTCTTCCAAATATCTGGTTTCTTACCCTTAAGTGCTGTGCCAAGAACCACCAGTGCCAGAGGCAGACCAGCACACTCTTTGACGATATTCTGTGCCCATTCCCTCATCGTGGGAGACTCCACTGCATCCCCGGCTCTGCTCGCGAACAGTCTCCAAGATTCATCATCTGATAACGTCTCCAGCTCAACTATCTCTTCGCATCTCATTACTTTACAGATATCTCTGTTTCTTGTTGTGATCACCACTTTGCAAGTGGCAGCCATCTGTGAAAGTCGAATCCCAACCTTTGACAGATCCAACGTCTCCCATAAATCATCTAATATCACCAACACTTTGTTTTTTGTCCTCGTCAATCTTTCAGCAAGCTTGGCAGCTCTTACTTCTACATTTTCTTCGTTGAGAGGGAAACCCAAACACTCTGCCATCTCTTTTTGAATTCTCTTTAGATCAATGTTTTGTGATATGGTCACCATCACCACCTCACCAAACAAGCTTTCCTCTTTTGGCTTGCTTTTGCGACGTCTTTAACTAACATCGTCTTTCCCACTCCTCCCATGCCGCAAAGCCCAATTGAGTGCACAGCTTCATTCTTCAGTGCTTCAAGTATTTTCTTCACAATTGACTTCCTTGAATAAAAAATCACGAAACCTTCATTATACAACAGTGAATCGGTAGTGCTTGGAGGTGGCCGCTTGTAGAGACACACTATCAAATTTGCCTTTTTATAAGATCATCAGTGTTTTTTTATATGATTAGCAGCCTCTTTTTCCAAGTTTATAGTGCAAGCCTATGTATAGAAAGTGCTTGTTGGAGATCACCGCAGCTTTTTCTTTGATTTTCTTTACCTCTTCTTCCATGCTATTCACGTTCATCAACCAAGTTTGAACTACATTGTCGACCACTTCAAGTCTTTCACGTCTCGCTGCATCAACCCTTTCTTGGACATCTTTCCGAAGAGCATCAAGTTCATCAAATTTTCTCTCCAACTTGTTGATATTGCGTTTGTAGGAAATCAGGTAACCAATGTGGCGTCCAACGTGGTCCCATGCATGATCGAAAATCACACCAGTGATTGCGCTAACGAAGTCCATTCTCTGGTCACCATGCATGCATAAAGTAAAACACTACTAATTTCAAAATAAATAGTTATATCATATGCATATATATATATATATATATATATATATATATAATCGGATAAACTATTGTTTTATTGAAAAAGAAGAAACATACAAGGATTTTTATATCCTTTATTTTATTTTATTTTTTCTAATACATATCGTCTATTCACTTTTCTAAAAAAAATATTGAAGAAACAGATCACAAGGAAATCATATGCATATTTTTAAACTTGAGACTAAACAACATTTATGCTGTTTATTAGCTTCTTAAATATTTTTATTATGTGTTGCTATAAATATGTACAAAATTATCTTTTAATGTATAAATTTATTTTATATTAATTAAAACAAAAAAAATTATAAAATTAGTATCTATAAGTTTTAAATAGAGTGGATAAACCATAATTTATTTTAAAACCATTAAAAAATAAATAGTTATATCATATGTATATTTTTAAATTGAACTATTAAGTGGATGTTTGATATTCATAATTTTTATATTACTCGATGAATACCGCTATCCACCTTTTTCACAAACATTATATTACCCCGGAAGAATACTATTACGTAAGAATGTGATTCTCAAGTCATGTTGATATCAGAATGTGTAATTTCTATTTATTTGATAACTCAAAATGAGATTGCAATATAATATTACCTTATTTGGTCAACTACTAAATTTATACTACCAATTGCTATTTTACTAAAATACTCTTATCAAACATATGTAAAATGTATCAAAGTTTAACATTTTGGCATAAATATGCAAGGTCTTTATCATATTATATATGAAGAGTGGTAATCTAGGGATCGACGTCCATAGTAATCTTCAGATGTTAATTCAATGGTTATGATCATTATATACAGTACCAAAACACGTTCTACAGTGTCATCCAGTAATCATAAATAGTAAAATATGTACAGTACTTATATAAACGAACAACCATTGGATAATTAATGATCCAACAGCTGTAATTAAAACGTTTCTAGAGAATAATAATCTAGGAGCGTCCTTAGATTACCATTTCCCATTATATATATAGAGGACCGGTAATCTAAGGATGTCCACAGTAGCTGTTAGATGGTAAATTCGACGATCATCGTCAAAAAGCATGCTAAAACACGCTCTTGATGATCGTCTGGTAATTATAAATAGTAAAAATGTGCAATACTTATATAAACAAACAAAGCTGCGTCCTAGATTACCATTTCCCATATATATATATATATATATGCAAACTTACATTCAATGATTTTTTATATATATATATATCTGAGCTACCCACTTTTTAATTAAAACTAAGTTAATTAGAATCAAATTAAAGATAATGGTGTATTATATTTTTGAATTTTGAAATTAAAAATAAAAATATCTCATTTTTAAAATTTAATGAATTTTGTTTAGTCCAAGCGAGTGTAAAATAAATAGGGTCACAATTGATTACATTCCATGAGAATAGTAAAGTATTACGAAAGTTGTTATTTTAAAATGTAATATTTCCACCTTAAACAACTAAACAAGGTAATCCTATATTATTTTGATCTAAATTCTTGAGGTAATATCATACCTCCAACAAAAGCCCACTTAATTGTTATATTTTATGTAGGTATAAATGCTTATAAATACTATATGCACACATGAGTTTTTGATAATAAAATCATAGACACCAAAACCTTGAGAAGCGAAAATCCGACCTATACTTGCTCTCGGCGTAAGGACATTTTTGCATTATCTCTTGGCTTTTTCGCGAGAGAGCATCTGAGTGATTCTCAAAGATGTAAACCCTAGTCCACTTGTAAGACACAAGGGATATTTTGCACTATTGTTTTGGCTTTTGGCTAAAGGTGAAATTTCTAAAAATATTAAAAATCAAGCATATCAAAAAGCTAAAGGGGATGAATATTTTTAAAGACTTAAATTATATAAATTGAAAAATAAAAAGAAGTAACTAAAGTGAAATTTTATTGGAGTGGAGAACTTTGAATGATTGAAAAAGAAGTAATATATATAAAATATAAAAAATATAATAATGCATATATATGTCCACGTAACTATATTATATTTTTATGAGAGACTATTTGAATTATTATAGGGTGATGGTTATCCTTCCAAGTAGAAGGTGAAAGATTAAATGCCATTTGAGGGTTCCTACATGTCCACATTTAATTAGATATATACTTGGCAGTAAATTGCCATATTTTTATTTTCTATAATTTTTAATTAAAATAAAATTTTATAGATCATATGCCGATAGTGATTTAGAAAATTTCTATCTTATACTATCCTTGTAATTAAAATCAAATACTCAATATAAAACACAGCCCTAAATTCAGTGTGTGTCGCGATTAGTACATGTGTACTTTGTCAAGGGGCAATTGTCTATGTTATTCTTGCTATTGTTATCGATGTATTTCTTGATTTTGTTGAATTAACGTGGCTCGAGTAAAGCAATTTGCATTAGTATAGTTATTTATGTAAATTTTCTCTTTTAAGATTTTGAGTTAACTCTATAATTCTAATTTATCTCGAGATTCTATTATTATTTATTGAACATATCCGATTATATTTTGATTCAGAATCAAGAAATTTAAAATAAACGCATAAAATAAACCGAAGGACATTTTGAATTTTGATGACAAGTTGAAAAACTAAACCAATTAAAGAACACAAGAGAAAGGGAGAGAGAGAAGCTTAGTGTTGAAGAAAAGATGAAGAGATAGAGAGAAAGATGCACAACTAAGAGGGAAAATAAAGTCAAAGATGAATGCATGAGGTTTAGTTGGGATCCATATGTTACAGTTATTTTAATTTTAATTTTTGTGTCGATGTAAGAGCCCCTTATATACATATAAATACGAAAAATGCACTAATTACAGGTAATTTATTGAGATTTATTTATTTATATAAAACAAAATTTAGAGAGAGAGTGAAAAGTTGCTTCAGAAAAGGAAAAGAAACACTCATGCGAAAGAGTATCTATTTATTTTTCCCGGCCAGAAAGCATATGTAGAGACTATTCATACACTAACATATATGCGTCGCGATGGTCGATTTAGGGGGCAAGGGTGCTCAGCTACGCCACTCATGACCTATATACATACATATATACATATATATATATATATATACAGCTGTGCTGTATGGAAAGTGATATGTTATTTATTTAAGCTTTAGAATTTAACCCACAATATTTAAAATAAAATTAAATAAAAACAATAAAGATTATTATATTAAATAAAATTGATTCAAAATT